>NW_027114384.1:119524-127224 GCF_000696795.3 Halyomorpha halys | reverse complement strand
CTTTAATTTTTCTTATTATATCTTACTTTTTTACATTTTATACCCCTGTTATTTTACACTTAAGTTTTTTTCTCTTTTTTCCTTTTGTAACTATGTGTTTGTATCTTTTTTAGCCCTGCAACGTGGGGCGAAACGTTGGCTCAATAAAATAGTATAATTCTACTATTTGAGTTTTTTTTTTACCGCACCCGGATCATATTCCATTTATCTATTCACACGGTCAATCAACAAACTTCCAGCAAAACCTTAACATATTTTCAAATTGAATTCTTTTCTTGTTTTGAGATTCTTAGTTTATATTAAACTCGAAACACTCTGTTTTTTAAAAAAATTCGTATGTCATTTATGAGACATCCTATTCAGTGTTAATACTGTGTACTAATGGTATTCTGTCAAAGTTAAATCGTGTTGAAGATGCTGACTGCATTCCTTCAGGACGTTTACAAATAATGTGAATTCCATTCGGGATAGTAGAATGCCTTAATGATTAGGAGCCATTATACAATAGACTTTTTATTTGTTTACCTTTGGTGTGGTATTCCAAGTCTGCTGTAGGTCAGAACGAGTGTTTTATTTTTTTTTTCTTCTGGCATTCCGATTGACTCCTAGTAAACTTCGTTATTCAGCGAGGACCGTTTTTAGAAACCAGGAGAAGTTTTAAAGAAGAGAAGGGTTCACAGAGAGGCTGGTAATTACGTATTTTATATTCTGGAGGGCAGTGTCCATATTGCTCTGCGAGTATCGAACCAGGACAATATAAACCGGAATTTTATGGGAGACGTTTTATCGCCCTCTTGTGGTTCGGAGTATATTGAAACGACAGCAGTCCTGCGGGGTACGAAACTACCCTCGTTGAATTTGTTACTTATCATAAAATGCAATGACATGCTTGGGGTATCCAGTTTAATATCAGACATTTCATAAAATATGTGTCTAATTTCATTTTATTTTTAGATTTGCAAACTACTATAATTTTTTTTATAAACTTCAAATCTTTATTACGAAAATGTCGTGAGTAGCATGATGGGGGCAGCATCCAGTGCACTTCAATTTATTTTATGAAGTTTAAATTGGACACTCGTCATCCCAAGTTACAACAAACATTACAACTAGCACAAGAGCCCAAGAGAAGAAAAAAGGCAGTTATCTCACCCCAATTTTCTATTACTTTAATGAAAACTATGTATAATTACTAGTCAAAATTCATGAGTCTGCCAAGTATAGGGGGAATAAAAAATGGCGGCTGTTTCAAAGCGAAAAAAAACAAACTAATTTTTCATTCGGAGTTCTATATCTCAAAAAGTAGGAACAACACAAGAAAACCTAAGAGAACGTCATTTAAAGAAGAGCAAAGTTGCTAAAATATTAGCCCTAATAGAGTTATTTGTGTTAAATAGTTTTCGAGATATAGCTTTTTAAAAAGGAACATTTCATAAAAAAGTTGAATGGGACGTACTGAAAGATCAGTAGTTAGTGAATTTGTTTTGAAAAATCTATATCTCAAAAACCATTCGACGTACAGATGTCTATTAGCACTCAAATTTAAGCTAGTTTAATGAGCTATAAAGTAGTTTATGATGTATATCTTCCCAGGAATAATAGTTTGCATGAAATGTGCTAAAATAAATTGATTTATAGTTGTTCGGACAAATTTTCATTTGCCAAATTTATATTCATATGTGAATATCATAAAAACTACTACCCCTATAAAGGTAAGTAAATCCAACATTTTATACGAACAACAATAAATTAACATTTTCAGAGTTTATTTTGTCAAATATCATAAAAACTACTACTCCTACAAAGATAAACATAATTAAAAATTTTTTAGAAAATTTAATTAGCTTTAATTTGAGCGCTGGCGAACATCTGTACGTTACATGGTTTCTGAAATGAAGTTTTTCATAAATCAGACTTATTGTCCGAACAACTATAAATCAATTTTTTTTTAGCAAATATCATAAAAACTACTTTTCCTACGAAGGAAAAGGTCATAAACTTATTTATAGTCTATGATTTGATAGTCTATGATTATTTAGTCTATGATATTATATAGTCTATGATTTGATAGTCTATGATTTGATAGTCTATGATTATCTATGATTATTTATAGTCTATGATTTGATCTAGCTTTAATTTGAGTGCTAATATACATCTGTACGTCACATAGTATATTTAACTGAAATTTAAAACTGCCTGATGGAGGAATTTAAATAATATGAAGCCATTGTTATATAGAAGCAGGGGAACGATATACCACAGGATGATGGATACAGCTAAGACATGAGATAAACCCATCTTGCCCAATATTGGAGACTAATTTGACCTATCAGTTTCCAATTAGATCCAATAATCCTTCCTTCATGAAGACAAACGTTTGATGTTCGAATGCTGTCGTTTATTGTTATAGGCCGTTGTTCTGGTATACCGGTAGTTTTAGATAGAAGAGTCGATGTAGTCGGTTATTTACTGGTAAAGTCATAGAATTTCTTCCATTATTCTTACATCTTCTCTAGACTCTTGTATGAAACCTAGATCGACCTGAAAATGTTTAGATTTCAGTATTGCATCAAATAATTGAAATCAATGTTTCTAGTTAGCTGTTCTAAGGACTTTGCAAGCTTCAGAGTTTTAAAACAACTGTCTTGCATTGTTCGTAGTCATATGTTAAAAAATGAGAAGCACTAGGGGTGGGAGTAAGAACGACAAACGTTTGATAATGAATGAACAGTTATTCGAAACGAATAACAACTGTTATTTTTATTTCGTACCACAGTTCACCACTAGTGTTGTTGTAAATTCGGTTTTCGTTAAATCGGTTATACAAGCACAGTGAGGGTAATGCTATGTTTTGTTTACTAACAACAACTGGCAATACGTTTGCTATTGTGTTGTCTATGGTTCTTCTTTTTGTAAATTTTGAAAGTACTAATAGTTCAATTGCTAGTCAATTATTATTATCTCATTTTTCGAATTATATTATAGAACTGGAGGAAGGATGATTTACCGTGTGTTATGCTAAAAAGGAAGTACAGAGATTCTCAGGGTGTCCAGTATAATATATACCTGTATATTTCAAGAATTTGAACATTTCATTTTATAATTAACATTTAACTCATAATTACATATTGATCTTGGTGATTTAGTCCTTTAAAGTTCACTGTATAATGTGTAAATAATAATATAAACCACATTGATCAAAAAATCAATATATTAAATCAGTAATCTAATAGATTTGTACCATCTCTCTACCTGGATCCGGAAGGACTAAATTAATACGAAGAGGACCTTTCATTGTGTGCGTTCGCCTCCCAGCTGTAGGACACAAATCGTGAGGTCTATATCAGAGATGGTTCGGTGGGGGGCCGCTGAGGCAAAAAACCTCAGCACTCTCACGGGCCGAGGCAATCAATTAGGTGTATATATTAATTATTAATATCATTAGTCGCTTAGCCTTGGTCTCCTGCATACCTTTCTGCTTTATATAATATATAATATCTTATCGTCTTCATGTCTTGTCTGTAGATTTGTTAACGTGTAATTTACTACCATCGTGTGATCTTCTACTATCGTCTTTTAGTATATTTATGTTTCCGATTTTTAAGACCTTAAAAAAAAAAAATGTTTGGACCTTAAAAATATTCCACTTGGAAATATGACACAACCTACGTCTTGGGGTAATATATTTTATATCTGACTTTTACTTCTTTTTTAAATAATAATTATTTTTATTTCATGATTCATTTTCTAATTATTGTATTTTTTTTTTTAGGTAAGAATTTTTCTCTGGGCTTTTCGTATTTAATTAAGGTGAGGAAAATGATTTATTTTTTTCATAATTATTTTATTATAGTATCTTTTTAAAATTTATTTATAGACAATTACAACTGTATTTAAACTAAAAATACTACTAGTAAACGTGACCTGAGTTATATTAAAATAGCTTGATGCAGTTTATAAATGTGGCAAACTCGAAAATATATACATTTAAACATCAAATAAACGTAAATTAGATTTACTTATGATTTCTTTTTAATATTAGTATTCTCTTACCCCTGTAGAACAGATTTGTTATCTTGGACTACATCTTGACAAACGACTAACCTGGAATCCTCACACAAGACTGAAAAGACAGGAAACTGCACGCAGATTCCGACTATTACAGCACTTACTAGACAAAGCGGTCTAAACTTCCAACTCATTACAAAAGACTGATCTATATACATGACAATAATAAGGCCCATCTGGACATACGGAGTTGAGCTTTGGGGCTCCACTAAACCTTCGAATTCCTCTAGTATCCAACCTTTACAATCCAAAATCTTTCGTAAAATCCTCAATGCTCCTTATTTTGTTACTAATAAAACCATCCATAAAGACCTAAATGTTCCTTATGTAACCGATCTAGCCCGAACCCGATATTATTCCTTCCATAATAAACTCCCTAACCCACTCGTTTCTAACCTTGCTTCCTCTTCCATTCCTGGCAATCCTCCAAGGCGCCTGAAAAGAAGATGGCCTCGTGACCCTATATTGTAAACTGTTTTTAGAGTTCTACTACTGGGTAGTTTCTCTACATCCTGTATCATATCATTATGTCATTATGATCAAATTTACTGGTTGTATTTTTTTTATACAGTAGTAAATATCAACAAATAAATAAATTAAAAAAAAAATATTAGTATTAATGTGATCATAATTCTGAAATATCCAATGCCCGGAGGACCATTTGTTTAATTTAGGTATTCCCCGGAGTATAAATTGGGGGATATTACCCAAATTAATTATTATACTGGTAAGCTGGTTCAAATTAATAATGGTAATAATGGAGTGGACTGTATTTAAATAACTTGATATAATGGTTTTAAAATGAAATAACCTCTATTCTCATTGAAGTTTTCTGACACAATTTGTTATAAGGTTTGAGCAAAATAGTTACAATATATGTTAGTTGGTTAGTTGTAAATCTGGTTTTATAACATTAATTGAAGAAGATTACAGTTTACTTGGTTGATTGAGCTTGATGGTTGGTTGTGATGTGAATGTGATTATGGAAGGGGGGGGTTCTCTCTTCTCATCCTCCTGCCGCCGCCGCCTCCTTCGCCTGAGTCGAAGGATTTACTCTCTTATTGTTATGAGAAGAGACCTTATTGAAGAGTTCTGTCCTCTTCTTCTCCGGTACAGGTCACGATGGCTTCTTTTCTCGTACTCACTCCTTGTTTTTTGGGGACCAAGATGGCTACCCAGGCTTGTTACTGCATATCTTTGCCACTAGATGGCATCATGAATTTCCTTTCAGAAGTGAGGGGGGCCTTACTTAAACAATCACTATTATGAACTATCCAAGTTTGTAATATTTATCAATAAAAAAAATTTAAAAAAGAAGAAAATTTACGTTTATTTGATATTTAAATGGTTATTGGAAGAAGATAGTCGACCGTATGAAGTAGATTAAAGGAATAAAGTCCGGGTGGTGGTCAATTGAGGTATACAAATAGTAAAAGAAAACTATTTATTGCTAAGCAACGTTTGCAGGGCTTCGTTAGGGCTGTCTTCCTACAGTCTACTTCATACGGTCAACTATCTTCATCCAAAAATTAAAATTTGAAGTATTTTAGAGGAATATTTTTGAAAATTTGCTATTTAAGTCCTTTCAAACCATGTCATCAAGAACAGTTCTTATCTGAGGTTAAATACCACTTGATTGTACATTGATAAACAGTATTTAGTCAAAATTGGTAGAGCTCTTTTGTGTAAAATTGTGTTCGAGAAAATCAAAAACATGGGTAAAGTTGATTTTATAAAGTTCGCCTTTGTCGATTTGACGAGTAAGTGATAACATCCTAAGCATATACCTACCCTAAATATAAAATTTCAGTTTCGTTTACGAGCATGGCTGTTCACATACACACAAACTATTTTGCGAGACTTGATTATTTGGACTCGGTACTCCTCAAAACGTAAATTTCCTTCAAAATAAAAGCTGGAAATCGATATCACTTAATGTCAATGCACTCACGCTCCCTGGCCGAGGCACCCCCGTTCTTACCCCATCAGAACGCAGTACACCCCTTAAATTACAAATAATAGAAAAATGGCAGGCCAAAAGTGGAATGAAAGCTCTCCGAGTAAATTAAAAGAAATAAAACGATGTGTAAAACCATGGTCAACATCCTACTGCAACAGGCGCAGGGTGGAAGTTGCTCTAACCCGCTTGAGAATCGGTCATAATCTCCATATGCACTCTCACCTGATCAGAAAACTGCCACCTCCAACGTGCAAATATTGTCAGTCCATTCTTACGATTAGACATATTTTTGAAGAATGTACTCACTATTTGCCAACAATAAACAGCATAGGACTGACCCCAAATTTATCAGAAGCTTTCACAGATGAGGATGGTAAAATTACATTAGTGTTTGAATTTTTAAAAGCACATTGCCTTCTTTATAAATTATAACTCAAGTTTATTTATTTATTTTTTTTACATTTATCATGCCATAGGTGTTGATGACCAAAGGGTTTTACGCCTTTAATCAACAATCAACAACAACTTAATGTCAATTGTCATAGAATACTTATGCGCAACACATAAAAAACATTAAAACACTAAAACAACAGGAAATTTACGAAGGACGTAATAAACGATTAGCTGATCACCCATAAAAACAGTAAGCTATATTACTCTCCTAGTGTAGAAGAGGCCACCTACCGAAATGACTAAGGTGACTGGTAGCTGGAAATACAAGACAAAGGAATGAAGAAAGAAGATAAGGAGACATAAGAAGTAAGATGGAATGATGGACTGATGGAATGATGAAGACAATGGAAGGAGAGATAGCATCTTAGCTCCATTACCCAGCTCACTGACTACCCTTCTTTCTTAATGTCTTCTTTCTTATCCTCCGAGTCAATTATATTACCATTGTCATAGTTCCTCTATCTTACATAAACCACTACATTTTATTATCTTTCAGATCGTAAAATTGTCTATGTATTGGTCACGGCTAGCGTACTAAATCAACCATGTAACAGTTGAAATGGATGTGGCTTTATCGTCTGTGGTGACAGTTGTTGTTTCAATAAGTTGAACTTTCTGCCTGAAAGTGGTCTTCCAATAACGGGCAATTCTCTCAATTCAGAAAACGCTGAGGAAGCCTAAAAAGTGAGACGAAACGTAGGCTAATAAAAGATTTACCACTATTTGAGGTCTTTTGACCATCTTTCTTTTATATATTTACTTTTATGTATTATACATAACTATGTGTGTGGATTACAGTATGTAATATACGAATTGTGAGAGAATTGGTGATGGCGGCGCATGCGCGGGAGGTATCGGGCAGGGAGGGAGAGAAAAATCATATGGTCGTCGTCGTTTTGTTTTTGTGACGAATGGACATTGATGTAAAGCTAGTGGATTTTTTGGTTTTCTCAGTGAGCTGAGTTATGTTTAAAAACTGTGGATTGAGCAGTGACCTTTCTCTCTCTCTGCCACGACCAGCCGAGTGCAAGTATTAAACCTTGGGACATAGATATCAATCGTATGTATTTTAATTGTAGGTTAGGTTATAAGTTAGTAATAAGTACATAGATATAATTAGGATAAGTTAGAATAGGGCCTTTAGTAGTTAAGATTGTTCTTTTAATTTCACAATTAGGTTAAGTAAATCTGTATTGGAACAAACATAAAAAATAAACAC
>NW_027114384.1:113165-118069 GCF_000696795.3 Halyomorpha halys | reverse complement strand
GGAGTGGGATACAGAATCAAATGCCTGTGTGTAGGAAGTTAGTCCGGATGGCCTTCAATAAAGATATAAAAATTGAAAAAAAAAATTATTTTCTACTAACGTTTCGCCCCTCTTCCCAGGGCTTCGTCAGGGCTAAATGAAAAAAAAACAAGATAGAAACATTTTAGAATTATCAAACCATTAAAATAAAAGCATTTCAAAGAAATTTTTATGTATATAAATTATATAAAATTTAAATAACCAGATGTGATAAAAGATCTAAATACTTATCTAGATAACTACTCATTAAAATTAGTACATTATTTCATTAAAACATTGTATTTATACCGAATCGATAGAATTTTAAAATATACAATTATAAACAAGGGTTAATTATTAAATTTAAGGATGAGGATTTTTTAAAATTAATTATAATTTGTCAGTTAGCAGTTCTAAAACAATGGTGACTGAACACAAACATGTGGAAGTTGCACATCACCCTTTGATTTGTGCCCGAAAAATCTAGTTGTCCACAAATTCAGTCCAACTTGTACCAACCAATCAAACACTTGCGAGTGCGCTAATCTCCCAATGTTTGGCAAATGTGTAGAGGTCCCATTACAAATGACGAACACACGTTTGTGTGTTTCAGAGAAGCAAATATGGTGGATGTCTGGACTTGTGTTGACTGTTATCTTCCATTTAAGCAATTTTCATTATAAAAAGAAACATCATAATAATGATTGAGGAGTTGAAAGAAAATTTAAATATCGTTAAAGAAAGTGGTGGATGTTATAACATTGCAAATAAATAGTTCTACATAACCAATAAATTTAACCTTAAAAATTTATTAAAATATTAATTTAACAATTTTTATCAGAAACTTTTTAATTTAATTATCTAGATTATAAACTTCCTAGCCACCCAAATCAACAAGTTTCTAACCTTGCTCCCTCTTTCATTCCTGACAATCCTCCATGATGCCTGAAAAGAAGATGGCCCCGAAACCTTCTAATGTAGAAATATTATTAGAGTGCTATCAGTAGGCAGTTTTTCTGTATCACGCCATTATGATCTTAGATCAAATTTACTGAATGTAAATACAGTTGTAAACAGTACTAAATAAATAATAAAAAAAAGATCCTTTTAATTCATTCCAAAATTGATCGTATTGGGGCCGACCGTAGCTCACAGTCTTACCATTCTGAGCTATATTGCTGGTGCCGGTTCGGATCCGGCCTGGAGCATTGATTTTTTTCATTATGTGGTGGTCCCACAAAATGAAAAACTTCGATCCCCAACCATGGAGAAAATAATGGGAATACAAATAAATTTATACTTGGATGTATGGAAAATTACAATGCCATTAAAATAAAAAATCATGGTATTTTCTTTAAAAAAAAAAAATAGGTTTTCCTAAACTTATGACCGAAGGACTATGTATATATAAATACCACCTTATAAAACATGTCCTTTGAAAAAAAACAGGGAGATCCTGTGGCTAAAGACCCTTGATAACTTTAATAGCAGAGATGACTCAGTGTAATTTGTCTATATCCTAATAACAATCTTGAAAGATGTAATACATGACTGTCACTAATGGAAGGAACGAAAATTCTTAAAATACTCAAGAGAAAATCACTTATCCCTCTCCCTCTTTATAATTGATCAATTACCAACAATTTCCTCGCAATTATGTTTAATAGCCTAATTTCAGGGAAAGTATTTCGAAATAATTTATTTCCAATTAGAAGAGGTGAATTAAATCTATAAAAAAAAGATGATTTATGGATGACCAAAAATAAAATTCGTTTACAACTACGGGTCAGAACTTCCAGCCAGTAAGTGGAAAGCTTTCATAAGTAGTACGCTTTAATAATTCCAGTGTTGCTTTCTGGTAGAACATTGGCGTTTTATTTTTATACGATTATGTGTTATTGCTATATTTGAGGGTGTATATACATTAATCGAACTTTTTTATCAATCGATACATAGATAAAGTGATAAGGCGGTCTATAATAACGTATTGGAGGAAGATAGTTGACCGTATGAAGTAGCTTTTAGGAAGATAATCCGGGTGGGGGTCAATAAAGGAATCAAAATAGTAAAAGAAAATTATTGTTAACCAACATTTCGTCCCACATCGTCTGAGCTAAATTTTTTTTTTTTTAATTATTTATTTATTGTAATTTACAACTGTACAAAATAATACAATAAGTAAATGTGTAGTACGTTTCATATACACTTGAAAATCTTGGGAAGGAACCACCCATTGGTGGTACTTCAAACATTAATTTAAACTAGAAGGTCTCGTGGCCATCTTCTTTTCAGAAGGATGAAAGATTAAGAATTAATGGGTGGGGATGGTTAAGGAGTTTGGAATAAAAAGACGCATATCTGGTTTGGGTCAAATCTGCAACGAATGAGATGTTAAGGTCTTTATGAATGAGTTTATTTGTAATGTAATAAGGGGCATCAAGGATTTTACGTAGGATTTTGGATTGTAACGATTGGATGCGGGAAGAATTTGATGGTTTGGTGGAGCCCCAGAGCTCAATTCCATATGTCCAAATCGGTCTGATTATTGTAGTGTATACTAATTTTTTGTAATGAATGGGAAGTTTAGAGCGTTTGTCAAGTAAGTGTTGTAGCAATCGGAATCTACGAGCAGTTTCTTGTCGTTTCAGTCTTGTGGGTGGTTTCCAAGTAAGTCTCTTGTCAAGATGGAGTCCTAAGTATCGAATCTGTTCAGCAGGCGTTAGTGGTATATCTAGAAAGGATACTGTAGGACAGGAGGGCAGAGGTTTACGACGGAGAGTGAAGGTGATCTGGTGGGATTTGTCAGGATTTATTTTGATTCTCCAGTTTTTACTCCATTCTTCAATAGATGTTATGTGTGCCTGTAGTGTTTGTGATGCATTAGTTGGGTCGTTGTCTACAGAAAGTATACATGTGTCATCAGCGTATGTTGTTAGGACTGTAGAGCTAAATTAAAAAACAAGATACAAAAATTGTAAGAATTTTGTTTTGTTGTTGAATTGTAAAGTTTTGTTTATAAAGCATATAAAAAATGAATAATAATAATAATTTAAGAAAGTATAGATGAAGGTGGACTACAAACTTTCTATTCCTGACTATCCTCCGAGGCTCCTGAAAAGAAGATGGCATAGATACCTTCTAGTTTAGAAATCTGATTGGAGTGCTACAAATGGGTAGTTTTTCTACATGACTGTATAAAACTTCATTTTTATATTACATCAAATTTACTAAATGTATTTTTATATAAATACAGTTGTAATAAATAAATACAAAAAAAAAATTTCACCTATCTGTTCTTCCTTTTACTGTTCGCACACACATATTTCATGTCTAGGTAATTAAATTAACATTTCTGAAAAAAATACTAGAACGAAGGTTGAGTTTATTGGTAAAATCTATGTAGTAGTATTGAAACGAATTCATATCAGCTCTCAACTAATTCTTATATTGACGCCTCTCTTCATTTCGCCTATCCTTATTTTGTTTCTTGTTATAATAAAATTAAAGTAAATAAAATGTAATAGCCGAAAAAATTTAACAAGCATGTGGATAACGACATTTGTTGGTATTATAGTATCAATTAAAAAAAAACAATTATTATTACTTATTAACTCGGCAGAAGTGTCCTACTTTTTTTTTAAGAGGTGTCCCGTAAGGATTTATCTCGTTGTAGACACTTTGTACTTTTCTTTTAATGTAATTGCATGTGATGATGACAAAAATCTTTGCGATTGCTTTCAATGGAATTTGAAATTTAAATTGTAAATTACGACTGACATGGAATCCTCATACAAGACTAAAAAGACAAGAAACTGCTCGTAGATTTCGACTATTGCAACATTTACTAGACAAACGGTCTAAATTGTCAATCCATTACAACAGACTGATCTACATGACTATTATAAGGCCTATCTGGACATACGGAGTTGAGCTTTGGGGCTCCACTAAACCATCAAATTCCACCAGAATCCAATCCTTACAGTCCAAAATCCTTCCTAAAATCCTTAATGCTCCTTACTTTGTCACAAATAAAGTCATCCATCAGGACCTCAATATTCCATATGTTGCCGATTTGGTCAGAACCAGATACCGTTCCTTCCATAATAAACTTCTTAACCACCCAAATCCACTTGTTTCTAACCTGGCTTCTCCTTCATTACCTAATAATCCTCCTAGGCGTCTGAAAAGAAAGATGGCTTTGAGATCTCCTTCTCTAGAAATGTTATTGGAGTTCTTTCAGTGAGTAGATTCTCCACATGTTTTTATCATGTTACTATGTCACCTACAGCAAATTTACTTGTTATATATATGTGTATACAGTTGTAAATATCAATAAATAAATTATTAAAAAAAAAATTGGTTATCCCTGATCTAGAACATCCAATAGTTGTTCTAGATCAGGGATAATGTAGGATTGGGAAATAAATGCTTATTATCAATTCATATTTTTGGATAAATGTCACAGTATACTTCACAAAGTTATCTAAAATATAGATATTGTAAAAATACATTTACAAGAAAAAGAAAACCTAAAATCTGTAACCCCGTTTCTTAAATATCTATTCATGATTATGAGCGAGGTTCTGTCAAAGCGGAAATTCCTCTGTCTAGACAGTATCTAAATTCATACTCCCACCAGGACGTTTGCATGTCACAGGTAAACTAAAGAGGTCTTTGAGTCATTCCTTTAAATTTACATATAATGTATCCAGATTTATTTTTTGTTTTAATCCGTCTGAAATTAAACTCACGAAGAATAAAGGCGAGACAAAATTCCTGGAAGAGACATGGAAAGAAAACTTTAATATTAAAGCAATCCATTGTATTTTGTTAAGGTTGCCATGGTGAAATAAAAACACTGGCGATATCTACGTAGACAAGGGGTG
>NW_027114384.1:106057-112290 GCF_000696795.3 Halyomorpha halys | reverse complement strand
ATTTATTTATTGCTATTTACAACTGTACATTATAATACATTTAGTAAATCTGATCTAAGTTAAATTGGAGTGTTACAGGCGTGTAGAGAAACTACCCATTAGTAGCACTCTAATGACATTTTACATTAGCTGGTCTCGTGGCCATCTTCTTTTCAGGTGTCTCGGAGGACTGTCAGGAATGGAAGAGGATGCAAGATTAGAAACTAGTGGGTTTGAGTGGTTAGAGAGTTTATAATGGAAGGAGTGATATCTGGTTCGGACTAGATCGGTTACATAGGGAACATTAAGGTCTTTATGGATGATTTTAATTTTTGACAAAGTAAAGAGCATTGAGGATTTTACGAAGGATTTTGGATTGTAAGGATTGAATACGAGAGGAATTCGAAGGTTTAGTGGAGCCCCAAAGCTCAACTTTTAAATGTCTAGATTGGCCTTATTACAGTCATGTAGATCAGTCTTTTGTAATGGATTGGAAGTTTAGACCGGTTGCAGTTTCCTGTCTTTTCAGTCTGGTGTGAGGATTCCAGGTTAATCGTTTGTCCAAATGTTGTCCAAGGTACCGGATCTGTTCGACAGGGGTAAGAGTAACATCATTAAATGAAACTGTAGGGCAGTCAGTAGGTTTACGACGAAGGGTAAAAAAATAATAAATATAGGCATAACGAATCAGAAGTTTCGATGCCGATACTACCAATCGCTCTCTATATACATCCTTCCAGTGACGGCTCTCCAAACCCAATTCTACTAAATCAGTTTTAATGGTATCCTCCCATCAACGTTTCGGTCTACTACTCGGACATCTACGCGTCGGTTCAGTGCTTATTAATATTTTTGGAATCCGTTCCTTAATAAGTCGTACAATCTTACACGTACATCTTGGTCGCCGCAATGCTATAGCCTGAATTATATTTCGGGGTGTAATTCCATCAATTCAGTATGGTGTAGCTTTCTAAATTATCTCGTTAATTCATTCTTTTTCGGTCGGAATATCATACTTGGTACTTTATTTTCGAAAACCTTAAGGCGCTGTTCATCCCTTAGTGTAAGAAATAACGTCTCGCATCCATAACAAACTGTGGGAAAGATAATAGTTTTATTGATTCTGATTTTTAAGTTTTTGAAAAGAAGGCGCGAGCTAAGCAGTTTCGAAATTGATAAATAACAAACTTTTCCCGCCTTTAACCTAGCTTTTATTTTCTCATCAGTTTTTTCAAGTTACCTTAGAACTTAAATACTTAAACATATCTATCTGATCAAATGTATCTATCTATATACCTATATCACCGAAATTATTCGCGTTTCTACTGCTAACCATATATTTCGTTTTATCCGTATTTCTTTTGAAATTAGAGTCTTTTGTAATTAATTGTTGAGTATGTGTCCCGACTTTAACGGAATCCACGAGTGGTTTTCTGTATTTTTCATTTAGTATGGAGATTCAAGTTAGTCATTTTTATCTTATAAATATATACAAAAGTATGTTTGTATGTCAAATACAGTCTAAGGGAGCGGTTCTGATAGACAGTGATAAGCTTTATATTAATTTATAAATATTTAATGCTATATTATTTCTGTTCTATACTTGGTTATGTAATGAGATATTAAAAAAAATCCTAGACCTGTCGCCTCCAAGGTACTTGCTAATGCAAAAATTTATTTATGTACTCAGCCGTGCGGAATAAGTACCAGTCCGCTGGCTATTTTGATCGGTATAAATCAGGTACCTTTATTTCTTTTTATTTAGAAGATTATAATGTAATCACGTACGTCGTGGGTTTGAATTGAATGTTCGAATCGAAAAGTAAGTCAATTATTGCATCGAAAAAAAAGAGTAATTAAATGCTTTTGTCGAGACAATAGTTCGTGGAGGCGTTTGGGCGCCACTCATTCCACATCCCTCAATAAACACAATGGAACTTCAATCTCGTTACAATTTAAATTTCAAAATAATGTAAGCATTACTTTTAAGGATTTAAGTAAATAAAAATAATGATTGTTTCTGAGTTATTACTCTATGTAGAAGAAAAATATATGTGGAACATTAGCCTAGAAAGCTACAGATGTTAATAAAATAATCGAAAATCAGTCTAAAAAATTTTCGCAGCTAATTATCACGAATTCATGCTCCTTCAAATTTTTATAAAAATAATAAATTGTTTTCAGCTTTTTTAATGAGAAGATTAAATAATATTTAGTGAAAAGATTTAATTCAATCTTCTACAGATTATGAACATTGAGAATTAGAATTCAAATATTTATTTATACAACATATACAGAAATTGAAGAAAAAAAGTGTATGATAACAACAGTTCTCAGTGAATTAAAAGAAAAAAAATAAACCAGGAGAGGTGTATCCTTGAGGATTTTGCCCATGATACGAAATAAACGTCTATAATTTGCTAGTATTTCGTCTGTTTGGATTATACTTTTGTCTACCTTTCGTAAAAAATAAAAAAAAAAATACTGTCAAGCATGCGCAGTAAAGGTTTGGAATGGAAAACCCGTACTGCGCATGCTTCGTTTTTAAGTCAAAAATGCTTGTTAGAATAGAACTAATTTTATTAGTTTAAAATAATGCTGACTACAATTTCGGAATAATTATTTTTCAAGTTAATTATTATATTTATCTTACAGATACTAAGTTTTGCATGTAGTATATATGTAGTATAAAATATAAATTTACGACATAACTTGAGGAAGTATTGTAAAGACGAAATTTATAGGCGTGGAATACAATTTAGAAAGTGTGGAGAGGATAGGCATTGGAGCATTGGGCACTATAAGCAGCCTCCTAAATCATTTTATGGTCCAAGCGCTTTGTTTTTTTTTCATTTTAGCTCTTTATGAAATGTGGGTATCGGATTCAAAATGTCGGGAATAATTAACCGAACTCGAAGGTTTTTATCTGAAGGATTCACGAGCGGCAACAAGATAGACCTTTAGATTATTTTTTCTTCTTTTCTTTTCTTGGTCCGGGTTTCAGTTCGAGGCTCTAAACAATTTTTGATTGGGTCGTTCTAGCTTAAATAAATCAATTAATTTCGCCTACTGGTTCCTGTTGGTTCTTTCATTTTGGTTATAGTGTCCTATATCAACTTCGATTCCAAATTAGAAATTAATTCGACAAAAATTATTAGAAGATTTTGTTCTTAACCCGGCAGGAGTGTGTTACTTATTGTCCTGTAAGAGGTGTCCCGTGAGCATTTATCTCATGGCCATTTGTGCTATTTTTTTACATAATTGATAGAAATCTTTACGATTGCATTCAATACAATTTTAAAATTAATCGTCAATTTTAGCTCTTCCATCATCATGGGCTGAAGATTCCAGATTTCGTAAAAGATCTCAGATCTTCATGTCTTAGTACATAATATAAATAAGAAACGCAGGAGGTGCCCAGGTTAGCAAAATGTCTAAGTTTGTGTAAATATGAATCACTTTATGGTTCCAGGAAATAACCCAAAGTAACATAAATATAGTTTAATATAAAATTATTTCCATGAACTCCTCCGAGGCACCTGAAAAGAAGATGGCCTCGTGACCTTATATTGTAAACTGTTTTTTGGGTTCTACTACTGGATAGTTTCTCTACATCCTGTATCATATCATTATGCCATTATGATCAAATTTACTTGTTGTATTTTTTATACAGTTGTAAATATCAATAAATAAATTTAAAAAAAAATTCCTTGAATACAATCACTGTTCATCATAATAGAGCTTGCAAAAAGGAACAATCACTATCCGTCTTTGTGAATGTTAACCTTTCCTAGGGAAAGCTGAACAGAAATGGTTACCATGAATACATATAATACACATATGAGAGCGGGATAGCGGCACAGTGCTGCTAACTAAAAAGACCTGGGTGTAAATCCGGCAGTGGAACATAATTATTTATTCTGTTACTGTAGCCATGAGTCGACCCTGTGGATTCGTGAGCCCTCCAATGTTCACCCAGTCTCATAAAGTGGATGCCCTTAATTAAAGGAAAATCTGAAGGGTACTTCCTTAATTCTTACACAATCAAGTCCTTGGACAATCGTTGGTTTAGTAGTTTCATTACCAGTACTGAACCCCTGAAACTTCATTGGTTGTACTGTTATATCTTTTCACCGTAAGAGGCCTCTCTCTGGTTTGGATCTCGCGGAACAATACCAGAGGCCTAGGTGTTAGCATTGGGGATATTGCGATCTTGGCGGAAAATATTATTTTGGACTCTCTGGGGATCATACATCATCACCTGCATGGAAATTACCTCTGGATTATTCATTATATTTTCTATTTATTTATTTTAGTAGGTAGATCTGTTAATTTGTGTGTTTTAACTTATTTATTTATTAAATTATTTTATTATTATTATTATTATTTTATTTATTTATCTTTTTGTTTGACTTATTTATCCAATCTAGTATTTCTTTTGACCAATTTTTTTATTATACATTCCTTTAAATCTATGTATTGGTAAAATATATTTATTTGTTTGTCTTACTGTAAACTGATCTACTGCTATGACTAGTATTTTTCTAGTTTGATTTCACATTGCTGTCTAATGGTAAATTTCTTTAGCGGGTCACTGAAGAGGATCTGAGAGAGGGAATTCGGGAGAGTGAATTTGTTGATAAAATGAAACAAAAATTGTGAAATTGAAGGGACAAGATAGGGAAAGAAAAAAGGAATAAATTGAAATATTTGTATTTAGTGTGTAGAATTGATTGTTAAGAAAAATTGTGAGAAAAAAGAAAAAAAAAATGTTTTCTTTCTAATTTATTATATCATGTTAAAATACTTAATTTATATATGTCCGATGATATATTGATTAGAATGCTGTGTTATGTAGCAACCCGAAGTATTTGGCCAGCATGGATGAATAAAGTATTTCTCTCTATTTATATGTATTTGAACATATATATTAACACTTAAGTTTAACTGTGGCTATATGTTAACTTTTTTTTTTTTTATTCTTACCATCCTGTTAAATGTATTATCTCAAACCAAGTACCAATACATAAAAAATATACTAAATATAAATATGTATACACTAATAGAAATAAACCGATATATGTCTGTTATGATATAACATAATAAATGTTAACGAAAGTCAAAAATATGTTATTAGAGGTAAGTTTTTAAAATATATTAATTATTTGAGAATGGAAGATGCTTAAGTGTGATTCATCGAATTTTATTTAGGTTGAGAAACCTTAAAAGGATTTGACTTTCTTTGACGGCGAAAATAAATTACAAGATATCCTTATTAATTAAGCAACTAAATAGATTATTGACTACTAAAAATATCAATAAAAATTAATTTATTACTTTTTTGTTTTAAATATATGGTTAAAAAAATTGTTAATGTTAGTCTAGTAAACTGGTCTTTGATGTAGAGTTGAAAATATGTTTTTATTTTTTTTTTTAAGATGAATATATTTTTTGTTCTACAAACACGTGTTCTAACAAGTGGACATCTATTAAGAATTCTCCTAGGAATTCCGGGGTGTGTGTTGTGTCATTACGTCTGTGTGTCTGGAAGCCATTAGTGTTAGAGATGGAGGTTGCTAAGGCTTTGTGTTAATTTGTAAGCCTCTCACCGTTTGAGGGTCATTGCTAATGGAACCAATGGAGAGTTTGGTTTATTTCCCAATGCCTTCGTCTCATGAGCGAATTCCGTTCGAAAATTAATAGCAAAAAAAATAAAAATAATTCGTGAAGACCCAAGACGCAATAGTATCATTTGGCAGCGGTTTGCAAGGTTTTGGAAGCTTTTGCCGCTCTCTTTTTTGGCTACAATCGTGGTACCATTATCGATCTAAAAAAAAAAAAAAATCCCACCTTATTATGCTTAGAACTTAGAGTATCACGAAAATAAGAAAACAAAAGTGTAATGTAAATGCTGTAATGCACTGTATATTTCCTATTTTAATTTAAATTTTTTGCAATATTTTGTGAAAGTTGTATTAGCTTGCGGCACCCATGCCAAACCTTCCTTTAACAGGTTAGGACTCTGTTATCGCTTTATTACTTATGTTTTTAAATAATTAGCAATAAATTAAAAAAGAATGTTAATTAAATTGTAAATATTTTTTTTTTTTAACAGACTAACACACTACTTTTATTATAAAAAGGGAATATATTTTGAATTGATAGATTTATTTATTGATAGATATTACAATCTGCCACACAGTTGTGGGCAATAGGTGATAGTGATGAATGATCTCATTCATACTAAAATTAAA
>NW_027114384.1:98353-105902 GCF_000696795.3 Halyomorpha halys | reverse complement strand
TAATATATACAATATTTACACAATCGACCTGAGGATCCCTGAGCCCACTCTATCCCCCACGTGTGAGGGGTAGAGCAGAGCTCAAAAGATCCCAGCGCATCCCTCTCGCCGCATCACTGGTAATGAGCCAGTGGAGGCTGAGCAAGTGCGCTAAAGCCGCAAACACTCAACTATGTAAATAAATTAAGCTTAGAAATAAAGCGATAACTGAGTCCTAACCTGTTGAAGCTAGGTTTTATTTTTAATATTGTTAATGAGGTTAATAGAACAAGGAAAAACAATTTTTTGTGGAATAGTTTTTGTATTGACATTATGTGGCTTAGAAGTGAATAATCATTTTAAAAAGACTGTTTGAAACTATTATAATATTAATTTGGGCAATTAGCCCGTGATTAATCATGACATCAATGATTAATGTATGTTCAAAAAACATGAGTATTATGTGAGGAGGTAATATAGTAATAATGTAAAAACAGTTTTTATAGGTTGTCTCCTTGAAAATGGCCTAACGGCCGAAACGTTGGAGGTTTTTTTTAAATAAAAAGTTGAGAGTTAAAGTGGATCATTGAAGTTTCTGTTATTAATAATATAAACCACTCTTAAACAATCAATATATTAAATCAGTAATCTATTTATTTTATTATATGTTTGAAACTCTGTTCCATCGTACTCTGAATTGGCACCCAAACAACTGACTTTTTATTGAATTCTTTAAAACGAGTCCTTATAAATAACTAATGACTTGTTCTAAAAAAAAAAAAACGAAATTTTTTAACTTTGAATGTGAAATCTCAAAAACTTTTTTCCAATTATAACTGCTCCTCTTGAAGGAGTTTAAGGAAAAACCAAAAAAAAAACCGTTACACCTAAAAAGGTACATTTAAAGTTTGAACCACGGCCATATAGCCACTCAAACGAAATAATAACAAGAGTCCCGAAGAACACAAGAACAGTTAGAAGCACCCCTAATTCGAAAAGTTGAGTAGAACCCTCACTTGTTAAGTTTCGGAGCAGTTCCCAGCATTTTGCTTTCTAAGTTTATGAGTTGTGTAGCTAATGTTACAACCGACTGTCGTGTTCTGCTTTGTTCTCTCACAGTTGTGTGGAAAAGTTGATTCGCTTGTTACTAAATTATTTAAATGTAGCAACGCCAGTTTAGGAAGTAGACTGAGAACGATCATTTGTATGCTAGATCTACACGTTTGGCCATTTGCCGCAAATCCAAGACTTGTATAACTGCTTGTTAAACAAAAGAAGCAACAAACGTCGGTAACTGAAACTCTATTTTATTATGTTTCGTACTTTTTTTTAAAACTTATTTACTGTGATTTACAACTGTACAAATAATAAATACAATAAGTAAATATGAATGGAATATGGTCCGGGTGCGCTAAAAAAAAACTCAAATAGATAATTATATTATTTTATTGAGCCAACGTTTCGCCCCACGTTGCAGGGCTTCGTCAGGGCTAAAAAAGATACAAACACTATAGTTACAAAAAGGAAAAAAAGAAAAAATTATTATTCATTCAATTATTACTATTTTTTTATACTTTACTTTTCCTTTGTTTTTTTATCTGTTTTTTTTTTTTTATTAATATTTATTGTTCACCTAATTTCAATACTTTTTTACTATGTTTACTTTACAAATTATTTTCGTTATTTTGGCATAACTGCCATCCCCACACCAAGTAAGTCTCTTGTCAAGATGGATTCCTAAGTATCGAATCTGTTCAACAGGCAACATTCGTACTTAAAATTTTTATCAGAAACTTTTTAATTTAAATATCTATACATATAATATATATTTGTGCTATGTTAAACCATAAATAAACTGCTAAAGTTAATTAATAAAGTTTGAAACAATGTATTTACACCGAATCGATAGAATTTTAAAATATACAATCTTAAACAGTAGTTAATTATTGAAACCTAAGGTTTGGGGAAATTTTGTACTTAATTATAACACAGAGAATACAAATGTTCATCTGTTGGCAGTTCCAAAACAATTTTAACTAAAATCAAACTTGTGTATATAGCACGAGTGACCTTTGATTTGTGTCCGAAAACCGACACTGATCTTGTACCAGCCAATTCGAATTGTTCGGCAAATGTGTAGAAGTACCTTTAAACTAGAGTTAATTATTGAACCCAATTTTGAAAAAATTCTTAAATTAATAAAACACGGAGAGTACAACAACAATTTGTTGGCTGTTCTAAAACAATGCAAACTGGACACAAATCTTATCATAAGAGACTTTTGAATTGTATTCAAAAACTAACAATTAATGGGCCTGGCACGAATTCAGGCCAACTTGTACCAGCCAATCCTAATAAACCATCCACACGCTTGCGAAATTAGACGTTCGGCGGACAGTGTGACTCAGAAAACCAGTGTCCACCCAACTAGTAAATGAGCCCAAGAGGAGGAAACAGGCAGTTATCTCACCCCAATTTTTGATTACTTTCATGAAAACAATTTATAATTATTAGTCAAAATTGATGAGTCTGCCAAGTATAGGTAGGGGGAATAAAAATAGCGGCTCTTTTAAAACGATAAAAAAAAAATAGATTTCATTCGGAGCTCTTTATCTTAAAAAGTAGGAACGACACAAGAAAACCTAAGAGAACGTCATTTAAAGATGAGTAAACTTGCTAAAATAGTAGCCCTAAAAGAGTTATTTACGTTAAATAGTTTTCGAGACATAGCCTTTTAAAAAGCAACATGTTGTGTGGGACCAACTGAAAAATCAGTAGTTAGTGAATTTAATTTAAAAAATTTATATCTCAAAAACCATTTGACGTGCAGATGTCTATTAGCACTCAAATAAAGCTAGTTTAATGAGCTATAAAGTAGATTATGATGTTTATCTTCTTAGGAGTAATAGTTTTTATGAAATTTGCTAGTATAAATTGATAAAAGTTGTTCGGACAAATTTTTATTTGCCAAATGAATATACATATGTGAATATCATAAAAACTACTACCCTTACGAAGATAAGTGTTATAAATTACTTTATAGTAAGTTAAATTTTCTTTATTTTGAGTGTTGGCAGACATATGTACGTCTTGTGAATCTTGAGATATATTTTTTCAAAAATCAAGCATTTTATACGAACAACTATAAATTAACATTTTGTGAGTTTGTTTTGTTAAATATCACAAAAACGTCTTGTCCTACAAAGATAAACATTATTAATTATTTTATAGTAAATTTAACTAGCTTTAATTTGTGTACCGGCAAACATCTGTACGTTCAGTGGTTTTTGAAATTAGGTTTTTCATAAATCAAACTTATTGTCCGAACAACTATAAATCAATTTATTTTAGCAAATATCAAGAAAACTACTATTCCTACGACGGTGAAGGTCATAAACCTATTTATATTCCATTAAACTAGCTTTAATTTGAGTTCTAATAGACATCTGTACGTCTCACAGTTCCTGAGATATAGATTTCTCAAAATAAATTAGCTAACTACTAATGTTTCAGTAGATTTTTAAGAAATTTTGCTTTTTAAAAAGCTAATCTCGAGAACTATTTTACGTAAATAGCTCTATTAGTGCTAATATTTTAGCAAATTTACTCTTCTTTAAATAATGTTCTTTTTGATTTTCTAGTGCTGTTGGTAGTTTATAAGATATAGAACTCGGAATGAAAAATTATTGTTTCTTTTAAGGTTTTGAAACAGCCGCCATTTTTTATTTCCCCTACCTATACTAAGCACACTCATCAGTTTTGACTAGTAATTATACATTGTTTTCATTAAAGTAATAAAAAATTGGGGTGAGATAACTTCCTTTTTTTCTTCCCGGCTCTTGTACTAAACGTACGTACAGTGGGTACGTCCAAACCCATAGAGGGAAACCAATCTGTTCTGCTTTTGGCTTGCTCACATCCGAGTGCTCCTCGAAAACGAAACACCTAGTTTCGAAGGGGAGTGTCTAGAAGTAATTAATATTAAAAAATACAATTGCTGATGGTTTTATTTTTTTAAATAGTAGTTCACATTACCTAATCCATGTTTGTTTTAAGACCTGTCATAAGAAACTCAGTATCATACAAAGAGAACTATTTGAATTGCCCATTTCTATGTAAAATATTTTCAAGAATGGTGAAAGCACATTTTTTCGGGAATTTTTTTACGTTCTAGAACTGACTGATCCCATCATCTGAAATCTCTATTCATCTCCACCAGTCCATGTGGCGCTGGATGTATTCAATGCGCGTATACTGGCTTCTTTTTTTTTTTTTTTTTTTTTTATAAAAAAATACGAAATATTGATTCATCAAAATATAATAAAATATAGCGGTTATTGGTATGTTTTCATACAGCATAGTACATTAAAATATTGTAGGAAGATAGTCCGAGTGGCGGTCAATAAAGGAATCAAAATAGTAAAAGAGAACTATTTATGTTTACTATTACGTTTCGCCCTACTTTGGAAGGCTTCGTAAGGGCTGTCAGATTAAAACAGAATAAATATTTGATTCGTGAATTGAATTAGTATTGTAAATAATGGATTAGGAGAAATATCCAAATCCTGCATTCAAAATATTAAATCTCTGATCTAATATAATCATGAATTCATTTTTATTTTTATCGATTTAAAAGACCTTAACATCCCATTCGTTGCAGATTTGACCCAAAACAGATATGCGTCTTTTTATTCCAAACTCCTTAACCATCCTAACCCATTAATTCTTAATCTTTCATCCTTAACTATCCCTGATAATCCTCCGAGGCGTCTGAAAAGAAGATGGCCACGGGATCTTCTAGTTTAAATTAATGTTTGAAGTACCACCAAAGGGTGGTTCCTTCCCAAGATTTTCAAGTGTATATGAAACATACTATATATTTACCTATTGTATTATTTTGTACAGTTGTAAATTACAATAAATAAATAATTAAAAAAAAAAAATTTATCGATTTAATTTCCGTAAGACATGACTAATAATGATATGTGAATATACATTTTTATTGATCGGATACAAGAATTGTAATACGAAATAAAAATAATACGATTTTATGAGTATCTATAAAGTACAGAAAGATATTTAATGAAATTGATAACACATAAAGCAAACATATAACTAATCGAATCATAGTAATTATTGACAATTACTATAAAAATAATAACTTTTAAGGTAGTTTATATACTATATATATATATATATGTTTATATAGTTAATAAACATTAAAAGTAAATAAGTAATGCAGTATTAAAGGATAAATAAATATAGTACAAGGCAACATCGTATGAATATACAGGTTATATAATTATACCAATAATAATTATAATGATGCGATCTGCTACAACTCATGAAGGGTTAGATGTTCAGTTCTTTGTTGTTAGAACAATTGTAATTTTTTCAAGATCGAGCTCAATCGCCAAATTTCTTCTTTATTTTAGGCACTCACTTCATGAAGCTGGGTGGACCCCAGAACCCACAGGGTTGATTCATGGCTTCGATGTAATAGAAAATAATCGCCGAAACGTATACGCAGATATGAAATAACATAGATATAGATTTTTTTTTTTTTTTTAGGGGGCATTGATACATTTTGCCTTTGTAATTGATATTTAAAAATAATAAAAAAAATAACTCCACTTAAAAACAAAATGAAGTTATTTATAATTAAATAAATCAAGAAATCGTATCCATTTCTGCCTCAACACTTTATTTTTCACCAGTCCAACGTTTCGGCCATTCTAGCCATCCTCAAGGACATCTAAATATTTAACAGCTTATATTATATCTTCATTTTTAACACTTACAACAACAACATTATTCACTATATAATATAACATATCTTCAATACAATTTCTTTCTCACATTAATTTAAAGTTTCTTTTGCAGGTTATTCTGCCCAGATCATTTTCTTTATTATAAGTTAAAAGCCTATTCAAACAGTCAATTATTAGAGAGTCATATTTATTATTAACAAGCTTACTAAGCTTAAGTCTAGTTACCTATTTATTTAAAATTTAAAATCATTAACATTTAATTTTCCTCTATAAGATTATCAAGAATTAATACACCACCATATAACAAACCATTTATAACCTCCCACTCACACAGATCTGCCTTGTTTTAAGATTAATTTATTTTATTTTAAATTGCATTTTTGTCTCAATTTGGTATTTATTCTAATTCTCAATATTCCATTATTACATTTAATTGTAACTAGTAACAAATTTCTCCATTTATTTTTATAAATTTATTTTGCTTAAAATTTCTGGATAATGTTGGTTTAAATTCTTAGTATCTGTTTTAAAATTAACTGTGTAATTGATGTTCTCTGATATATAAATTTACTCAAGTATTTTTCTTTTGTATAAATTGTTTTTTTTATGTAAAATTATGTTGATTTTTGGCTGTATGCTGTTTTATTTGGATCCTTTTCTTTATTTCTTGTATCATTTTTGTGTTATTATATTCTATTATATTATATTATATCTATAATTAACTCCACTTAAAAAGAAAATGAAGTTATTTATAATAATCAATATAAATGTATAAACGAATATTCATTTTTTTCCCCCGCTTCATTACAACTACAATGCTGTTTTATCAGCCTGAATGAAGCAAAGAAAAAACTACGGACAAAAATGACTACTCCTTCTCATAAAAACTGCATATGATTGTCGATCGTGATGATCCTGTAGGAATAAAACGCAGCGACCTCCCTCGCCGTTCCCAGACGGACCACCAGCGACGCAGGAGCGGATTCTAGAGGCCCGAAGGTCGCCTGGAGATCTCCTGGAGACTCCCGTGCCTGGAAATTACTCAGGGACTACCTGCGGGTAACTAGGCCCGATTACCGATTGGGTGGCCTGTCATCGCTCTCTCTATACCTGAAATAACTGACCCTAAGTCGTCTTTTTTTTTCTCCTTCTGCCACAAGGATAATTTATTTGAAGAAGGAAAGGAAGAAAAGCAGGGGCCTGAAGACGATGCCCTGCGGTGAGCCCGAGGATCTTAATCTTGAGTCAAAGCGCCCGCTCGTAGAGTATAGTTCTTTTTTTATCCTCCTAAAGATCCTTCTTCACTCTTGTTACACTGCTTAACCTCTGACTGTGTCCTTTTTTATTTGCTGTCTTGTTTCGACTATATAAACAGTCCGTTTTTTGTAGTTTTTTTTTTAAATTGATATTTCCTGACAAGCCATTGGGTTTAAATGACAGCATTCTAAACAAGCTACATGCCTAATTGAATCCGAAATACTGTCTAATGGGTTTTGTACAATCTCATTGGTCGTTAGATTTTTTTTTGTTGATATCCAACGAATATATACATAATAAAAATTAAATAGCCTTCATTTTGGGTGGTATTTAGTATTTATAATTCTCAATAATGATTAAGTTTAAATTACATAAAAGTCTTTAATTTAATAAATAATTATTATAACAAAAGTAGTGCACGACTATTTAAATTTATTTCTTTATCACAAAGAATTTTACTCTCCGTATTATTATTATATTGAGCATTACTTATTTCCTTGTTTCAACTTTATTACGGACAACAGTCTCTATTTATATATATA
>NW_027114384.1:88939-97561 GCF_000696795.3 Halyomorpha halys | reverse complement strand
TATTTACTTATTATTATTATTCATTTTATTTATTCATTATTATTATTATTTTTTTTCTCTTTTCTTCTCTCTTCCCTTTTTCATATTAACTTGTTTATTTTTATTATTATAAGACAATTGTTTATTTTAATTAAGTGTACCAATATCATTATTTTTTGTTATTAATTTTACTTTCCTCTTTTATTAAGAAGCCTTATTCTTATCTATTTATTTTATTATTATTTTTTTTCTTTTAATAATAACATTGTATATAGTTAGGGGTGTCATTTGTATGACTATACACCCTCATAATCAACTGTTAAAAAATATATATAATATAAGTTATATCAACCATGTAAGGCCCACCAGGCCGATCTAGTATAAAAAAAAAAAAAATACTATACTATACTAATATACAATATAAACCTAATTGAATTCGAAATAGGGTCTGATGGGTCATATTAATTACTCGATAAACCTTATGTCTCTGTTTTATTTGCTAACGAGCTTTATTCAATTTTTGGCTTTAACGCTACAAGCGCCTGTTGTCGTAGTACAAGAGCCCAAGAGGAGAAAAAAGTCAATAATTTCAACCCAATTTCTGATTGCTTCAATAAAAACTATGTAAAATTACAAGTAAAAATTGATGAGTCTGCCAAGTATTGGTAGGAGGAATAAAAAAACGACGGTTGTCCCTACATCTTTAAAACCACCAACAACCCTAGAAAACCTTAGAGAACATCCATCATTTAAAGTAGAGAAAATTTGCTAAAACGTGAACCCTAATAGAGCTGTTTAATAGGTCTCAGTTTTTCTGTCAGGCAAACAGTTTTTCAAAAGCAACATCTCATGAAAAATGTTCTGAAAATCAGTAGTTAGTGAATTTATTGTGGAAAATCCATATCTCATGAGACGTACAGATGTCTATTAGCACTCAAATAAAAGCTAGTTCAATATACTATAAAGTAGTTTATTACGTTTATCTTCGTAGGAGTAGCTGTTTTTATGATATCTGCTAAAATAAATTTATAGTTGTTCGGACAAAAATGTGCAAATTTTATATTCATATGCGATTATCATAAAAAATACTATCCCTATGTAATATGTGACTTAAACTACTTTTTAATAAGTTAAATTACTTTTACTTTGTATGCTGGCAAACATCTCTACGTCTTATGGTTCTTGAAATATATTTTTTTTCAAATATTAATAAGTTTATCAGAACAACCAGTAGTTAACATTTTGTGAATATATTTTGTTGAATATTATGAAACATATTACTCTTGAGAAGATAAGCATTATGACCTACTTTATAGTACATTTAATTTAACTCGCTTTAATTTGATTGATTGATTATGCTCATCTTGTCTATTCTTTTGTTTGTAAATATTTTAAGAGAGTTTTTTTTTTTTAAGTTTTTTTTATTATTTATTTATTTTTTTTATTTTAGTATGTATGAGATCATTCATCACTATTACCTATTGCCCACAACTGTGTGGCAGATTGTAGTATCTATCAATAAATAAATCTATCAATAAAAAAAAAAAAAATTGATTGATGGCAGAAATTCGTACGTCGAATGGTTTTTGATATTGATTTCTCAAAATAATCAAGTACTGATTTTCAGAGCATTTTTTATGAAGTGCTGGTTTTTCAAAAGCTATATCTCTGGAGCTATTAAACGTAAATAAATATATTAGGGCTAATATTTTAGTAAATTTACTCAGTAATTTACTTTAAATGGTATTCTCTTCGGTTTTCTAGTTTTAATGATATAGAGCCAGGAACGAAAAATTAATTTTTTTTATCGTTTTGAAACAGCCGTCAGTTTTTATTCCCCTTATCTATACTTGGCTGACTCATCAATTTAGACTAGTAATTATAAATAGTTTTTGGTTTAAAGTAATCATAAATTAGGGTGAAATAACTACCTTTTTTTCTCTCTGGCTCTTGAACTATCACAAACAGGTGGTAAAATTTTGAGTGTATATAAATAATAAAGTGGATGTTTTTAGGTAAACCAGTGGTTCTAGATAGTCTTATTTAATAATTTTTGATTAAAATAAAAAAACAATTCGTTAAACAAAATTTATTATTTGTCCCTAATTTTTTTTTTTTTTGATGATAAAAACATGTGGAGAATCTACCATCTGATAGAATTCCAATAACATTTCTAGAGGAGAAGATCTCGAGGCCATCTTCTTTTCAGACGCCTAGGAGGATGATTAGGTAATGAAGGAGAAGCCAGGTTAGAAACAAGTGGATTTGGGTGGTTGAGAAGTTTGTCCCTAATTTAGATTACATATAACCTTTAGTATTTATTTAAAAAAAAAAAAAATAAAAATAAAAAAGATTTAAGAAACACCCTTTTTTTGACCACAGAACACTATAACTCAAGAGTATTCATATGTAATACATAATAATGAGGAAAAAATGTACATGACTTGGTTTGAATTATTTCTGTTTGTGAAATAATATAAGTTGTGAAGATTTATTCTCCCTGTTAGTGACTAAGATGTTCATTAAGCATTTACGTAAGTTTTACCTACGTGCAAAAAACGAACAGTTATTTTTCTTGTATGAAATCGAGCGTGAATTCAAACATTCAAAATATGACTTACTAGCGAACATTATAATCAACGGGTATAAAACTCGTGTACACATTTTCCATTAATTGGAGGTCTCCTACTATAATTATCTTGGTGAAAAAATTCAATTTGATTTTATGGAACTTATTAATTATTTCGTTCTATATGTGTTGAATAAAACTGTTGATGTTTATCCTTCGCTAAAATTATATCATTGAGCCACCGCTGTTCTCACTTACGTAATCGCAGCCCTAAAACAATAAAGAAGATAAGGCCTGAGAATCAACCACTTGACTGTATTTAAATTGGGATTTGCCATCACCAGTGGACAATTCCCTATTTTTCTTTATTACATTCGTAAGTTACACTAATTATTAGACTTGTTGAAAAAATATCACAAAATATTAATTAATTTGTAGCTCAAAAATCTGAAATTGGATAAAATTCTGCCAACTTTTAAAAAGTTGGTGCTACCGGATTATTGTACAGATGTTAATAATAAGTTATAGTTATTCTATTAGATTGTCTTTGATGACGGCCGCATCGGCCGAAACGTGGCGAATCCCTTTGCTCATTCTCGTCTTAAAACGCATTTAGGAAGTTAATACTGCTGATGCTGGTATTTTTCACCTAAGGGGTAATTGATGGGGATCGCCGATTTTGGGTAAAATGGATTTAGGTTATATATAGCTTAGTTTATAGTGTTAGAGCAGCGTCACCCTAGTTCTCCGAGTAGCGTTTTAGTTAATCCTTATGCACTTTTTCTAATACTAACAAGTAATTATTTTATCTTAGATTTTCAATTGTATTTGCACCCAATGGGGCTCAGGATAAATTTATAAAAGAACGTTTTGTAGGTTAACAAGTCAACAAACTAGCCATGAGTTATTTTTATTTTCAACTTGAGGATAAAATTTCATTAAATAATATTCATACAATAATTAAATGGGAGCGCTATGCACGATGCTACTAACTCCAAGGACTCGAGTTCTGTTATACTGTAGCCGTGAGTCAACCCTGTGGATTTTTGGAGCACTCCTGGGGTCCTACCCAGCCTCATAGCCAAATCGCCTCCTTGCACAACCGTTGGTCTAGTAACCGTACATTCTTACGCAGTACTGAACCCCTGACCCTTCTTGGGTTGTAACGGTACAGATTACATATTTCAAATAATTAAATAATAATAAGCAGATAGTTTACCGTGGTTAATATAATATAAAGATAAAATATAATTAATAAAATATAAAATTGGTTAATAAAATATAATGATCTATTATAATATAAAGATAGCTTGGGTGTGGTTTGTGAAGAACACAAATAAGTAAAAACTTATTTATTAGTGCCAAAGTCCAGCGGAGGGGCAGGGAATGGGCAGCTATCTCCTCCTAGAAGTGAAATATAATTATTAATTTAATAAAAATTATTTTTTTTTAAAATTAAATACTAATTGTAATTACGGAAAATTACTCCGACAATTATATATAATTTTCTTTAAATTTTGGTTTAATTCGCCTTTTTCGTGCTAAAGATATTGCAGCCTGATTGACTATGGCTTCCCCCTGCCCCCCTCATAGTTTTGATCCTGGCTCCGCCTTCGCCAGGACTGCTAGGAAGAGATGGAAATTCAAGTAATGGGTATTTCATCTCTTCCAAGCCCTGTTGAAGGCTAGAAATTTTGACCGAAACGTTGGCACTAAGAAACAAGATTTTATTTTTTTAGTTCTTCGCTGACCGCACCCACAATCATCTTCTCCATATAAATAATTAAATACTATTTAATATAATTATAGATAAATACCTCATATAACCTATGGTACGGTAGGGATCGTCATTTAAACGGATGCTCCTCAAAGCTAACTAAAAATCAGTTGCCCTAAACTCACTTGAGAATAATTGCCCAACTACGACTTTCCGGTAAATATGCAATTACTCTAAATGTCAGTCGACACAAATATAATTTGTGTCCAGCTTGTGATGGAACGGCCCTGGAGGATTGTTTCCATTTTTTGACAAATTATGAGGACTGAATACGATACCTGCCGAAACTAAGTTATATTAACCAAACTCAGTTGTATAAATTTCTGTCTGTACCTTGAGTATTGGATCTTAATCTGTTTTTTATACATGTAACCCAAAACCTTTTGCTTAGAGCTGGATAGATCGTCCCAATGGGTTATATAGTTTTTTATATATATTATTAAATATGAAGTGACGTTTTTGTTGAATTATTTTATCCTGAAGAATTTAGATAACCGAGCTTGGTTATATTGTTTCTTATTAGTTCATATAAACGATCTTTAACTCATCATTTTTTGTAAAATTACTTATTTTATTTAAAATTGTAAGACCAGTCGTTTTGAGGTCCATTGCATACTCATGTTTTAAATCCTGTTTGAGATAATCATTTCGGTGTGTGTTCTCAACTTATTTCGTATTCTTAACTTTTTAATGCGTTAAGAATATATCAATTTTACCTTTTGTACATATTTTTCCGCAGGTTGAAGGCGACGGATTGATTGAGAAAAATGTAATAATTTTTATTGCTTGTTTCAACCAACTGAAATGGATTGTATTTCATAATTATAAGCCCTTTTTTTCTTTCTCAAAGTCCCTATAATAACCCCTGAAATATAGTTTTGTATTTAACAGAGCATGTTCTTTCTAAACCATGGGTCTAAACCGTTTGATATATAATGGGTTGGTAACTCTAAATGTCGGTGCACACAAATATACTTTGGACCCACAGAAGCTTTGTCCAGCTTGTGATGGAACGGCCCTGGAGAATTGTTTCCATTTTTTGACAAATTGCCCCGCGTACCATGAGAACCGAATCCGATACCTGACGAAACTAAGTTATATTAACCAAACTCTGTTGTATAAATTTCTGTCTGTACCCTCAGAATTGGATCTTACACTTCTTTTTGTATATGTAACACAAAAACCTTTTGCTTAGAGCTGGACACATTTTTTTTTTATAGCCCAGCATGGTTATATTGTTTGTCATTAGTTTATATAAACAAGCCTGTTCTACCACTTTCCTACAGAACAGTAAAATCACTTATAAGCTCTTATTGTAAGGACAGAACAAGCGCTAGACATAAAGTTCAAGCGGAAGGAAAAAAGTGGGAGAGCCTACTGGATAAGGAAAAAAGAATCCCCGGCAATCTTAGCAGAGCTGAGAGAGTGGCCTGTTTTCGGCTAGTGACAGGACATGATCTGCTCCAAAAATACCTCCATCGAATTGGCATCGTAGATTCCCCGAAATGTCCTCTATGCAACATGGGGGACATGGATGGGGACCATCTTTTGGCCTGTGTTGGTCTGGAGGATGTTGAGCGAGATGCGGACCAACTAAGAGGAAGAGTCAAATTGTATTGGGCTGCGAGAGGGAAAATGGCGTAATAGCCCACTTCCTGTGGCGTAGGGGAAAAAAAAAAAAGTTTATATAAACGATCTTTAACTAATTATTTTTGTAAAATTACTTATTTATCTTATGTATTTTACATGCTAACTCTATTTGTACGGGGGTTGCTCCATATTGTTGAACAAAAAAAAATAATAAAAAAATATTGTTATTATTGCAATATAGTTGTTATATATAACGAGAGAAAAAGAAATTATTTTGAAAATATTGAAAAATTGAATGCTGGATGAATAGTTCTTTCATATTCATACACGATTATTGTAAATGTATTTCTTTTTTTGTATTGCGTCGAATTCCATTCTGCTTATCGATACAATTTTATATCTAGTCGTGTTTTTCTTATTTTCTTTACAATTTTTTGCTCCTACTAACAAAATTGGAAGGCAATTACTAATACAAAAGAGGCTAATTAGTAAAGATTTGCTGACACAATGGTAGAAGACATTTTGAAGTGGGTTTGGCTGAGCGTTGCCAGGCAGTCTAGAGGCAGAACACTTGACGCTTCGCCAACAACGTTGTATACAAAGGCGGTGTGGAAATAGACGCAATCTAAACAACATCGGCCTTCCTTCCCTACATTGTTGCAACAGGGGCTCTATCTGCTGCACTGTTGTATTGTTGCATGTTTGCATATGTTTTGCTGCTCACCTGCAGTTTGGTGGGTAAACACTACGCGGTACTGTAAATAGTTTATGTACAGGCGGAATTAAGTATCTCTTGAAAGGGCACTGTTGTTTGAATACAAATAAAATATTGAAATAGATAATTGTAAATAGGTTAAGGTCTAGATTGTAGAAAGATACCCGGACTATCTTCGGCGGTCAATAAAGGTATGAAAAAAGTAAAATAAAACTATTTATTGTAAACCAACATATACCCCCATTTTGCTAGGCTTTGTGAGAGCTATTAGTACAAGAGCCCAAGAGGAGAAAAAAGGCAGTTATCTCACCCCAATTTTTGATTACTTTAATGAAAATTATCTATAATTAATAGTCAAAATTCATGAGTTTGCCAAGTATAGGTAGGAGGAATAAAAAATGGCGGCTGTTTCAAAGCGATAAAAAAAACTAATTTTTCATTCGGAGCTCTATATCTAAAAAAGTAGGAACAACACAAGAAAACCTAAAAGAACGTCATTTAAAGAAGAGTAAATTTGCTAAAATCGTAGCCTTAGAGTTATTTACGTTAAATAGTTTTCGAGATATAGCTTTTTTAAAAAATTTCATAAAAATGTTGTATGGGACGTACTGAAAGATCAGTAGTTAGTGAATTTATTTTGAAAAATCTATATCTCAAAATTTGACATACATATTTCTATTAGCACTCAAATTAAAGCAAGTTTAATGAGCTATAAAGTATTTTATGATGTTTATCTTCGTAGGAGTAATAGTTTACATGAAATTTGCTTAAATAAATTGATCTATAGTTGTTCGGACAAATTTTCATTTACCAAATTTATATTCATTTGTGAATATCATAAAAACTACTACCCCTTTAAAGGTAAATGAATCCAACATTTTATACGAACAACAATAAATTAACATTTTGTGAGTTTATTTTGTCAAATATCATAAAACTACTACTCCTACAAAGTAAAGATATGAATGAAAGAATGAAGAAATGAAGTTTTTCTTAAATGAAACTTATTGTCCGAACAACTAAAAATCAATTTATTTTAGCAAATATCATGAAAACTACTTTTCCTGCGATGGTAAAGGTCATAAAATTATTTATTGTACATTAAACTAGCTTTAATTTGAGTGCTAATATACATCTCTCCGTCTCTTAGTTCCTGAGATATAGATTTCTCAAAATAAATAATAAGTTTAATGAGCTATAAAGTATTTTATGATGTTTATCTTCGTAGGAGTAATAGTTTACATGAAATTTGCTAAAATAAATTGATTTATAGTTGTTGGGACAAATTTTCATTTTCCAAATTTATATTAATAAGTGAATATCATAAAAACTACTACTCCTACGAACATAAGTGTCATAAACTACTTTATAGTAAGTTAAATTTCCTTTATTATGAGTGTTGGCAGACATATGTACGTCTTAAGAATCTAGAGATATATTTTCTATATTTATTATTCTATATATGAATGTAACTGATCCAAAGGTGCGAGTCATTTCATTATTTCTTGATTTGAAAAAATATGAATTGATCTACTGAGGAAGTTATTATATGGGTATTCGAAGTTTGTTTTTTCCAAAATGTAGAATAGAGAATTTTGTAAAGTGTAATTAGTATTTGAAAAATTTTTGTTGCATAAGGGGGTATCCCAAAACAATATGTCAAATATTGTACATTTTATATTCATGTAATTAAAATATTTTTATAAAAAAAAACTTATATCGTTTCAAAAAAGTAATTGTGACTCCGATAGTCTTATCTTCCACAGGATAAATTTTGAAAAGCACAAAGGAAGATACAGAATATCTCTGGCTTGATCATGAAACATTGGAATTGGAATTGGCACGAAAGGCAGTTCTGCTAGGCATCTACGAAAAGACAATTTTTAAATAAGTAAACTGTCTGCAATCCCTTGATTTATCCGGGATGTCGACTTTATGTACCTCAAATTTGATAGAAATAGAGAGAAGTATTATAATAATACCTTTATTTCC
>NW_027114384.1:85389-88844 GCF_000696795.3 Halyomorpha halys | reverse complement strand
TATTTACTCCTGGAAAGCTGGAAAAACTAAGGTCATTGTTATTTTGGGCACAAAGCGGCTCCTTCATTTCCTCCCTTAGTTTTCCTTAACAACCAATCGATTCACTTCTGCCCCACAATAAAAAACCATGGAGTCATCTTCGACCAACATCTGGAATAATAATATTTCCCAGGTCACTCGCAAATCCATAACTATACTTAAACAAACCCTAAAATTCCGTTAATCTATTCCTGGGAATACCCGTCAGCTCCTAGTATCCTCTCTTGTTTTCCCCCATTTTGACTACGGTTCCTTGGTCTATGGAGGGCTATGTTAGGTAGGCTGGCCTAGAGTTGAGACTGAAGAGACTCATGAATTGTTTTGTAAGATTTATCTTTGGATATCCCAGGAACTCTCTTGTCTCTCGTTGGTATATCGACTTGAAGTCAATAGCTCCTTGATACTTTGCTATTCAATTTTTTCTTCTTTTTTTTAAATAATTTATTTATTGTTATTTATAACTGTATACATATATACACATTAAGTAAATTTGCTGTAAGTGATATTATGACATGTTACAGACATGTGGAGAATCTAACCCTTGATAGAACTCCAAAAACATTTCTAAAGGAGAAGATTCGAAGCCATCTTCTTTTCAGACGCCTAGGAGGCCAGGTTAGAAACAAGTGGATTTGGGTGGTTGAGAAGTTTTCTATGGAAGGAATGGTTTTGGTCAAATCGGCAACATACGGGACATTGAGGTCATGATGGATGATTTGATTTGTGACAAAGTAAGGAGCATTAAGGATTTTACGAAGGATTTTGGACTGTAAGGATTGGATTCGAGAGGAAGTAGATGGTTTAGTGAGCCCTATAGCTCAACTCCGTATGTTCAGAAGTATGTCCAAGGATCTTTCCCATGATAGGTAACAGAAAGATAGGACGGTAAGAGGATGGGTGTTAATAATCATTTTGATTATGGATAATTTCCATGGGTCTTAAAATTTTTAACTTTAAAAAAAAACTACCTATACATGTACAATTTTGAATCATCTTCTCCTGTAAAGTTTGGTAACATGACCAATCCACCTTCTTTGAAAAAATCGTATCTCCTTCTTAAGTAAGTAGAACTGATCCAAAGGTGTGAATGCGAAGTTCATCATTTCTTGATTTGAAAAACTTCATTAATTTCTACTTTGAAACTGGACTTTTACAATTATAATGGCTGTCGGAAGTTTTTTAAACTGTTTATATGTGTTTTAACTTATTTATTAATTTAATTATTTCTTTTAACTAACGTTTTGTTTTAGTTTTGTGTTAGATTTATCCTCATCCGCTCCTCTTCCCTAAGGAATTCCCCTATTCCCTCCTCCTTTCGTAGTTCTAAAACCCTTCCAACTTTCAAATCCCGTATCTTCAACCACCTTCAGTCCACCCAATTTCGGAAGAATAACATTTGAAAATTTCAAACAATGTTATATATTTTATGTATTTGATGCTTCATTTTTTTTATCGTTTTATACTTGTAAGTATGTATATTAGCAGAAACCGTATCTTTTCATTTATTACTTTTAGTTTAATTGTATTTGACTTTTTATAATTTTTTTTTCTCTTGTTATTTATTATCAGAAGTTATTCATCTTAAGTTTTATTTTATATACGTCGTTAATTATTTGATTTGTTCTATTTTTATTCTATATACTTTGTTAATTATTGTTGTTCATTTTTATCATTTCGAATTCATTGTTTTATTATATTTTAAAATGTTTTATAATTTCATTTTTATTTTGTACTTTACTCTAAGGCTTTAAAGCTTAATTTTGACGCCTGTATATTATTCTAAAGTGATCAATCCCAGAATAAATAACGAATATATATATATGCATATATATTTTCTTCTTTTTTATTAAACTGATCTGATTCTGTGACTTTCATTTATTTTTATTTTGCTATCTAATAATAAATTATCTTAATTTGTTTATCGTAACAAACGTGGGTTGCTAATCACTGAAGAGGGGTGGTATGAGAGAGTGAAAAACGGAGAATAAAATTGAAAAATAAATGGAATAAGACTGTCTAATGGGATAAAATTATGGAATACGTAAAAAAAAAAAAATAGTTAAAATATATCGTATTTAGTGTATACTCTTTAGAGATTATTGATTGGAAAAGGATAGGGTAGAAAAGAAAAGTTGTTCTTATATCATGTAAATATAATATATTATATATATTATATTATAATAATATAGGAAATATATGTATTGCATATATGTCCGATGATGGATTGATTGGTATGCTGTGTATTGTAGCTACCCAATTTTTTTTGTTCTTATATCATGTAAATATATGTAGTGTATATATGTCCGATGATGGATTGATTGGTATGCTGTGTATTGTAGCGACCCAATGAATTCGGCCAGCAGAGCTATATAAGCATTTCTCTCTCTACCTCTAATATTTTAAGTGGACAGAAAAAATAAAAAAAGTTTCCAGCTTTTAATGAACGGTAAATGATCATAAGAAATTGCTAGCTATTGCAAACTGTTATTAACATATGATTATCAACTGTTTTCATAATCGCCATCCTATCGCGGAATCTGTTACGAAACATTTCTCACATATCCTGTTGTTTTATTCGAAAAGAGTAATTTTATCATTTGTTGCACTTGTCACTGACTCTAAGACATTATCAAAGATATCTTATCTCAAATATTTCCCGGGTCTAGGGAGAACTGAACCGGAAATTGTGGGTCAGTTTTAAAGAAAATTTAAAAATAAATACTGAAAATAGAGCATAGTAAAACAATTTATAGTTCTCAAGAAATAGGTTAGATGCAGTTGTAATCGGAACTTGTCGAACTATGTCATATTCTCATATACAAGATATAAGATATCTGATGATAATATGTATGTTAATATCTGAAATGGAGAACGTAGAGAATCCTTTTTTGTAGGTAGCCATCTCATTTCTTGATCTATAATCGATAATAATAATTATCAAAGATATATAATTTTTTTTTTTTATACTTCATGAACTGGAATAAACAGAAAACTATTGCTCCAGTCAATCTCACGCTCCAAGATAGATAGCAGAAAGAAAGTGGAAATCGAAGAGGAGGAAAATTGAAAACTGGCATGTCCCTTGAATATCCTGGAGGGGAACAAGAGATGGGGAAGTATCTCCTTCAATTTCTTTTTACTTCCATCCGGGCCACTCTTAACTCTTATCACTCTTCTCAGGACAAATTTATAAAGGTCTCTTTGCCCTGGCTGAAGAGGATATGAGGAAACTTTACTGAGAAATAAGAATGTGATGAAACCTGCAAGATTTAAGAATGTCACAGTTGTTAACTTATGTTTTAGATTTTTTTTTCAAAGAATACTCCTAAATATTTTATTGTATTTGACCAATGCATAACTTTACTATCTATTAAGTATTAAATCAAACATTCCTGAATCTTAACTTAAATGTTATA
>NW_027114384.1:81513-85339 GCF_000696795.3 Halyomorpha halys | reverse complement strand
TGTGTTTGAGAACAACATAAATAAACAAAACCATATTTATTTATTTTATGCCGACGTTTCGACCTGAGTTTCAGGTCTTCATCAGGGGTTATGGCGTAACTATCAACTATCAATCAATTTATTTTACCAAATATCATGAAAACTACTATTCCTATGAAGATAAACTACTTTATAGTGCATTAAACTAGCTTTGATTTTAGTGCTAATAGTCATCTATATGTCACATAGTTCCTGAGATATAGGAACTCAAAGATAATTCACTAACTACTAATCTTTCAGTACATTTTTATGAAATCTTGCTTTTTAAAAAGCTATATATCTGGAGCTATATATATATCTACGTAAATAGCTCTATTTGGGCTAATACTTCAGAAAAATTACTCTACTTTAAATAATGTTCTCTTAGGCTTTATAGAAAAATTAATTTTTTTTAACGTTTTAAAACGGCCTACCTATACTTAACAGAGTTATCAATTTTGACTACTAATTATACATATTTTTCATCAAAGTATTTAAAAACTGGGGTGAAATAACAGCCTTTTTTTCTTCCCGGCTCTTGTACTTTACCTCCTAACAATATCCTTAACTAGATCCAATCATTTTGCGATACGTAGTTTCTTCTTCGTAGCCAGTTGATAGACCCGATAGGACTTAATACTTATAATAAACTACGTGTGAGGTTGAGATGTAGAATAAGTGCAAAGTGGCTTTATCGAGCCGGTGTGGCTAACCGCATTATAAGTTATGTAAGGCTTTGGTTGCGACCTATCACGTTTCAACCATGCTTCATCCATATATAATGCAATATTTACTCTTCAACAATATATATTATTTATTAATGAAGAGCTCAATAATAATATTTTTACTCTCTTTTCCCTTCTTTAGGTTGTCATTTAGGGCCGGGCGCTCCTTGGTTAAAAACTAAGATTTGTAAAACCTTGATTTTTCAAGAGTTAATTAAACCTCCGGTCTCATAGTGACCTGTTTCTCGTCTGCAGTGTTGTTAACTAGATTACCAAGGTTACCTGAAACTAATATAACTGTCAAACTCCACAATTCCTATCGCTGATGTTAGAAATCATTTAATCCTATAGCGCATTTCCTTTACTTTACCAAAGTAGGAAAGAAAGAAAACAGAAGACTGTGTATGGTAACTTTCCATTGAGAAATCATTACCAGTGACGCGGTGAGAGGGAAGCGCTGGGATCTCAAAGACTATACTTCCCACACATGGGAGATAAAGTGGGCTCGGGGATCCTCAGGCAGATAGTGTAAATATTTTTTTTTTTTTAAATACTTCCTATTTATTGGTAGATATTACAATCTGCCACACAGTTATGGGCAATAGGTAATAGTGATGAATGATCACATTCATACTAAAATAAAATAAAAAAAGAATAAAAATAAATAAATGAATGAAAAAAAAATCTCAAAAAAAGAAAATATCTCTGAAAAAAAAATCTTAAATAAAAATATATCAGTATACTGTAAATAGCAGTGTAAATGTGACTAGTAAAATGATCCACAATTCTTCCATTATGAACACTCAAACCCATTAGTTTCTAATCTTGCTTCCTCTTTTATTCCGGACAATCCTCCGAGGAGCCTGAAAAGAAGATGGCCTCGAGACCTTATACTGTAAAAATGTTTTTAGAGTGCTACCATTGGGTAGTTTCTCTACATGCTTGTACCATACCATTATGATTTTCTCAAATTTACTTGATGTATTTATGCACAGTTGTAAATATCAATAAATAAATTTTTAAAAAAATATGACAGGTGATTATTTTAATTTTATAATTATTATTGTAATGAATAATAATGAAATATGTAATATTTATCAATAAACAAAGTCTTTTTTCTAACTATTAATTGGCACAATTAGAAATTGTGGTCCCAATTAAATTTATTATTGATTCAACAGTCGAAATCGCTAAAAAAATTCTTCATTTGCCTCTATAAAAATTATTTAATCGATGACAAAATACTTTTTTTCAAAATTGCCTGAGCAATTAAGTCTTTGATATCTTCATCGTCTGATTGCATCGTCTATCTTGATCAAATATATTTTATTGAATTTAGAAAGAAACGGAATATTACAATACATCTTCTTTAGATAACAGAACTAAGGATGGTTCCTTGTGAGGTTAACTACTTAATCTTTGATTTTCATAAAATCTCTGTTTAACCACTATCATTTTCCCGTAAAATTCACCACCAGATTTGATGGTTTACATGTCTAGTGCAAGGGATAGTTATTGATTTTACGCGAGTTTAAGAAACCGTAGTTTAAACTGTGATGGAACATTAAACTCTATTTTAGGACAACCATGATTTACTCAGCAATTTACCATTTACTGTCAACTTTAAGATGCTTTTACACGAATGAGTTTTTCACTCTGAAGAGTACATTTTTAGGAGGAGTAAACGCCCCCTCTCCTTTCGTAAGTGAGTCGTTTCAATCATTTAAACATTAAACATATCTAACATAATTTATTTTTGTTAAATAAATCAGTTGCTTTCCTTGTTATGTCTCAATACTCTTTATTATTTCATCAACAGTCCAACGTTTTGGACAATTCGGCCATCCTCTATATAATAATGAGAATAAAACAAGATGATACAAAATATGATAAAAATAAGGATCTAATATTATCTATTACTAAGCGCACACATACATTGCTAATTCTAATTGTAATATAATAAATAAATTATGTGAAGTTAAGAAAAAATAAAGGCAGGTCATTGAGTTAATCAAAATCAGTCATTGGGATCTATAGTTATGGTGAATCAAATATCAGCTCATGGTAGTTATAAGAGGTATTCATGATCGTTAATTTAACATGTTGAAGCGTGTTAAATGGAAAAAGGTATGTTAAAAGGAGAAATATTTCCTTATTCTACCATGTTAAAACGATATAACATATAACATGGTTGAGAGCGTGTTACTAGGTCTGTTAAATGGAGAATGACGTCACGCAACAAACCAGCTGAGCTCTACATCGTCGTGTTAGGTTACTTGTTCGTAGTTTGTGTTTCGATTGTCTTAGTATTGTTTTGGACTTTTTTAAACAAGACGACCAGTAGCCAAAACTTCACATTTCTACTTTTCACTTATTTTAGGCATGTTGTAATACATTACTGTAATCAAAACTTAAAAGTAAACAATAACATGAAGTTTTGGAAGGAAAGGTTACTAAACAAGTTACTAAGAAAATCCGCTAGGAGCTCTCATGCATTTAACATTTAACATGACTTTAAATAGATTTGCTCATAATCCTTTACTTATAACATTTAATATGATAAAACATTTTACATTTAACACAATATCATGAATACACTTATATTATATTTTTAAACGTATTTATCCATTCAAGTGTTTCCTGTAACCGGTTTTTTATTATATTTTCCTTTTAATCTATGTTTTAGTCTTATTCTCGTAAAATGTATCTATTTTTTGTTTTTGGTAAACTGATCTACTGCTGTGACTATGAATGATGGTCTGATCTCACATTGCCGTCTAATATTGAATTTGTTTAGCAGGTCGCTAAAGAGGATCTAGGAGGGTGCATTCCGGAGAGCGAATTTGTTGATCGGGTGAATTGAAAAATTGTGAAAGGGTGAAATTGGAAGAGCAGAAATGAGAAGGAAAAATAGGAATGAATTGAAACATTTGTATTTGTTGTACAGACCGAAATTGAATGTAAAAGGAAACTATAGGGGAAAAAAAATTGTTTTTACTATTGTATCTCTTTTTTTCTGATTATACCATGTATGTATAATTTATATATGTCCGATTACGGATTGATAAGTATGCTGTGTGAGA
>NW_027114384.1:64748-80663 GCF_000696795.3 Halyomorpha halys | reverse complement strand
TCTCTCTCTCTCTCTCTCTCTCTCTCTCTCTCTCTCTCTAGACAGTAAGATGATTGTCATCCAGAACTATATGTAAATAACTGTTTCACAAATTTACAAGGATAAATTTCATCTCCAGGTGGTAAGTAAAAATTTTGTGATGCGTTGAGGTTTGATTCTGTCTAAATGTATTAAAAAAATGGAGTTACCTCTAAATTATACGGTGATTATTTCCTGAAGTAAGCTCACTTCTCTTGGACACAACAGCGCGTGTGTATTAAATGTTTACTAAGAGAGCATTCCTCAGTAGCTGTTATATAATTGCAGATACCTCCGAAACGAAGAGCGACTCGACCTTCGCAAGTTATTTCAGAAAATCAGTTGCAGGAACGTACTCGCGGAACCTTGACACTATGAAGTATGGAAGAAAAAAAAAATAAATGAAACATAGTTTCGTAAGCGAGTGATTTTCTATTCGAAACACCAGCCTATCGGCATACATAATGTATCCCCCATTATTGTTTTTTCCTCCAGCGATAATTTCCGGAAAGTCGAGATTCCAAGCATTTTCAGGAATGATTTGTGGCAAAGGGAGAACTTCTTGGCTGTTAATGGCTCGGCCAATCTCGGGTCATTTTTCTTCTGAGTTAGCTCCTGGACCGTAGTGACCTATAGTCCAAGCAGTTAGAGATATTCAGTGGCTTTAGTGTTCTGTAAAAATTAGAAGTTTTGAATCTGCACATAAAAATATCATCCATATATTGGGATGTAAAATAAGTTCGTAGCGTTTTTAATATTTCAATTTAATCCTCTCTGTGTTTATAAAATCATGTTTACTCGGTCAATAATGTTTACATATTCAAAAAAATGATTATTTAAGGTGCTTATATACATCAGTTTTAACCGACATTCCTTTCCTTTAAGTGGTATTTTGCTTGCTCAGAATGGAAGCAAAAAAAAAAAATCATTTTCGTCATTTAATGAATTTTATTAATTATTATTTTTTATTTTCACCCTCCCGTAACGTTTTCTTTATAAAAACACTTAGTCATTGTTGTAACGGCTTTTTTAATTCTGAGTTTGACCACCATTAGCGCTGTTTCCATTAGGCGCTCGATCTTCCAGCGAATAGGTTCGTTTTTATTCTTTTTTTTTTGTTTTCTTTCCCCTTTCTTTATTTTACTCTTTCCCCTTATTTTCTCCACTTTTATCCATTTTCCTTACCCGCGTTATAAGTTTTGTACACTATACTTATAATTTGCCTCTTTATCATCTCTTATTGTTACATATATTTTCTTCCTCTCAATTTTCATTTTCTTTTCATATTTAAATTTTAAATTAATGATAACTAATATGTTCATACTTTGCATTATATAATTTTATTTTTATTTAATTTCCTTAAGTATGTTATTGTACCCACTTTTTCAATCACCTATGTATACATTTTATTTCCCGCTTCTCTCATCACTTCATTTTATTAATTCTATTTTGTAAAATTATTCATTGTATGTGTAAAATTATTCTGTTTATTCTTTCTTTTTATATTTTTTTATTTTTCTATACTTACTGTGGTTGTTATCTTGTTTTGTTTTTAGCCCTGAAGAAGGCTAGAAACTCTAGCCGAAACGTTGGCACATTAAAATAAGTTAATCATACTTATTTGTGTTTTTCATTGACCGCACCCCCAACCATCTTCTCCTCATTTATCATCCACGGTCAACTATCTCTCATAATTAATGAATTTTTATTTCCAAAAAAAAAATCCACTGTACAGATGGTTAACAAAATTTGCTGTATGTATGGCGATGATATCTTAGGAGAAGGCACTGTCCGTAAGTGGTTTGCTCGGTTCAGAACTTGAAATTTTGACTTAGAAGACGCAAAGCGCTCGGGTCGTCCATTAACTATTGGTGACAACCAAATTCAAGCATTTAGTATATTATATCGCAGAAACGCTTAACATATCTCATGAAAGCGTCAAGTTGAGCAAAAGTGTCCAACACTGCTTTTAATCTCAAATTAAAACTAGTTGAATGTATTATAAAGTAGTTTATAACATTTATTATCGCAGGAGTAGTAATTTTATCTGAACAACTATAACTCACACGTCCGTTTTCAGTTTGGATTGTTTTCGTATCATATAACTATGAAATATTTATGTTCTTCGTATTTTTATTAATCAATGAATTTCTCCAACCTTTGAACTCGATAATTAACAAACTTGATTAATAGTTGTTTAGACAAATTTTTATTTGCCAAATTTATATTTATATGTGAATATCATAAAAACTACTACCCCTACGGCGATAAGTGTCATAAACTACTTTATAGTAAGTTAAATTTTCTTTATTTTGAGTGTTGGTAGACATATGTGTGTCTTATAGATCTAGAGATATATTTTTTTCAAAAATCCAACATTTTATAAGAACAACTAGAAATTAACATTTTGTAAATTTATATTGTCAAATATCATAAAAACTACTACTCCTACAAAGATAATAGTTATAAACTATTTTATAGTAAATTTAACTAGCTTTAATTTGACTGCTAATTGACATTTGTACGTCTTATAATTTCTGAAATAAAGTTTTTAATAAATCAAACTTATTTTTCGAACAACAATCAAACAATTTATTTTAGCAAATATCATAAACAATACTATCTCCGATGGAGATAAATGTTATATTTAGTAGACTAAACTAGGTTTAATATGAGTGCTAATTGATATCTGTAAGTTAGTGATTGCTGAGATATGGTTTTCCCAAAATAAATTCATTTACTACTGATTTTTCGTTGTGAAATGTTTTTTTTTTTTTAAAAAACTGTTAAACGTAAACAGCAGTATTATGGCTCATATTTTAGCAAATTCACTGTACTATAAAAAAAAGTTCTATTAGGTTTTCTGGTGTAGATAGCTTTGACGATGTGGAGCTTGGAATGAATTTTTTTTTTAATGTTTAGAAGCAGCTGCCATTTTTTATTTCCGCTGACTATACTTGGTAGAATCATCAATTTTTACTTCTAAATATACATAGTTTTCATTAAACTAATCTAAAAGTTGGGGTGATATAGCTGTCTTTTTTTCTGGGCTCTTGTACTATGTTTAGGAAAAGCGACTAACCAGAATAATTCCAAAATACCTATACAATATTCTGAGATCATTCTACAATGGTAGAGCATTTTCAGTCAGAATTAATAACAAAAATTTAACCCTTAGATAAATCCATGTCGATACTCCACAAGGTACAGTCCTTTCACCCATTTTGTTCAACTTCTGCCTTCACGACATCGTTCAGTCCACACACACCTATAGCACGGCTGTGAATTCTGGGAAGCGGCATCCTTCACGAAAAGAAAAAAATACAATATTTTCAAAATAAAGTCCTAAGAATCGAAGTTAATGCTCCTTGGTTCATAAGAAATAGCCAATTGCATCGCGAATTACAGATGGAGTCAATAGAGGATTATATCAAAAAACGGTTCATGAAATTCCACTCCCAGTTGCCGACAGTTGAAGGAACAGTGACCTACAACCTGGGAAACCCAACCTCAACCCGAAGACTGAAGCCCAGACTGCTGCAGGACATTCTGTTATAAACTTTAATAAATATAAAATTATTGTATATATGTATATATAGTTGACCGTAAAAATTGATATATAAGAAGATGGTCAGGGTTGCGGTCAAAAGAGAAACAAAAATAGTTTACAACTATTTATTTTCCGAAGTTTCGTCCCACTTTGCAGGGCTTCATCAGGGCTAATAAGGTACAAAATGATACAATTTTAAGAATAAAAATACAAAGATAAGATACAATGATAAGAATAAAAACAAGTAACAATGGCTAGAGTAAAATTTCTTTATAAAAATACGTAAAATATAAAGCTAAAAAAGTACAGGAGATGGACATAAAACAAAAACGATACGGGGAAGGAAAAAAAACTTTACTCTTTATTAATACTCATTTTATTAATTCATTATTTTTTTTTTCTATTTTCTTCTCTCGTCCCTTTTTCAAATTAACTTGTTTCTTTTTACTATTAGAGAGCAATTGTTTGTTTTATTTAAGTTTACCAATATCATTATTTTTTGTTATTAATTTTACATTCCTCTTTTATTAAAAAGCATTACTCTTATCTATTTTTTTTCTTATTTTAATAACAACATTGTAAATAGGGGTGTCTTTTGTACGAGACTATACCCTCCTCCTATAATTAACTGTTAAAATATATATGTGTATATATATACAACGGTTATATCAACCATGTAAGGCCCATACTAGGCCGATCTGGTATAAAATAAAATAAAAAAAAACCAGTATAAGTATTTCAAAATTACTTAATATAATTTGGGTATTTTCTGACTTGTACTACTTTTGCCACCCACTGTGTAATTGGTTTAATATTAATTAATTAATGAATAATTAAACCATATCTGACTAAAACTTGTTCATAATTCTCGGTTAATTGAAAACCTCCAAATTACGATCATTATCTTCGTTTACAGATCGGTTTGAAATTTGTTGGGACCCCTCATTAGCGACCGAGGAGTTATGAGCCGCAAAGGATCCGAATCGCCTGCATTTCTGCATCAGAATGGGCCTTGATTGCGGAATGCCCCGTCTCGAAATTAAACGCTCAATATTTTATTGCGGGCAATGAGCAGCTGTGGAATTTTCGAAATAATTTAGAAGTTTCAGGAATATATTTCATTTCTTTATTTAGTTTTATTAAATTTAATATTAAAAAAAATCTTATCTTTAGCCTTAAGACGGTAATATTTTCTCATTTATTCATTACTTAATTGTGAATAAAATTACTCATTATATGATGTCTTTTTTACCTTAAATATACAATACCTTTAAAAGAATTACCGGCTTATAAACAACACTCCTGACTTTCCGTTATATACTGTTCTTTTGTACCTTACGCAATTTATACTAGTTAACCTAATGAATCGATCGGTAAACGTCCTAAGGGTAGACCGAAACGTAGGTGAGAGGATTGCATTAAAACTGATTTTTTATAATTGGGTTTCGAGGGGCGTCACTCGAAGAATGTATGTAGAGAATTGGTGGTATCGGCATCGAACCTTTGGGCTCTTTAACCCTTTATTATTATTAACTATTTTAATTAATCCTCCGAGGCGTAAAGAAGATGGCCACGAGACCAGCTAATGTAAAATGTCATTAGAGTGCTACCAATGGGTAGTTGCTCTACACGCCTGTGACACTCCATTTTTAACTAAGATCATATTTACTAAATCTATTATGTAATATACGGTTGTAAATTTCAATAAAAATATTTAAAATAAAAAAAAATATTTATAGTTTAAATGTGTTTATTTAATCGATAATAAAATTGCTATTTTTATTTTTCAGGTAAGCAGTGGCGTGTAACTCTAATAGCCGTTTACTGACGTTTTCCTCAGTAAGTGTATATATTCTTCTCTGTATATGTTAGTGATTTTAAATAAATTTATTTTTATTAATTCCGTTTAGATTAAGTATTTTGTATCCTATTTTGAGCAGAAACTGAATTAAATTATTCCAAATTATTTTTATAAAATCACAAAATTCAATCTGGATGCCTGTCTTCTGTGTATGTTTAACTTTTATCTGTCTTGTTTAATTGTTTAATATGCAGTAATGTTTTTGTTTTTTTACTTAATAGAAATGTACTTATCACGCAGAGTCTATTGTATTTTGCCTAATAGTAGTACATTTCTATCTTTACCGCTACAACTCATGAAGGGTCAGGAGTTCAGTACTTTGTAAGGGAGTACTGTTACAAGACCAACGGTTGTGCTAGGAGGTGATTTGGTGTAGCAGAATCTCGCTTGACCGCCAGACTTTTTTTTTTTATGGCTCCAAAACCCACATGAGTTGACTCAAGGCTACAGTGTAACAGAAAAACTGTTCTTCCGAGCAGGATTCGAACTCGGGTCCTTTGAGTTAGTAGCCACAGGCCTTACCCAGCGGCTACCCGCACCCTCTATTCATTTCTATACCTTTCCTAGGATTAACCCTTCTATACCTCATCTTCTTTTCAGACGGCTCGGAGGATTGTCCAGAATAAAAGAGGAAGCAAGATTAGAAACTAATGGGTTTGAGTGGTTAGGGAGTTTATAATGGAAGGAGTGATACCTGGTTCGGGCTAGATCGGTTACATAGGGAACATTATGGTCTTTATGTATGAGTAAGGAGCATTGAGGATTTTACGAAGGATTTTGGATTGTAAGGGTTGAATACGAGAGGAATTCGAAGGTTTAGTGGAGCCCCAAAGCTCAACTCCTTATTTCCAGATTGGCCTTATTACAGTCATGTATATCAGTCTTTAGTAATGTGTTGGAAGTTTAGACCGTTTGTCTAGTAAGTGCTGTAATAGTCGAAATCGACATGCAGTTTCCTGTCTTTTCAGTCTGGTGTGGGGATTCTAGGTTAATCGTGTGTCCAAATGTAGTCCAAGGTAGCGGATCTGTTCGACAGAGGTAAGAGTAACATTATTAAATAAAACTGTAGGGCAGTCAGTAGGCTTACGACGAAGGGTAAAGGTGATTTGATGGGATTTGTTGGAATTTATCTTAATCATCCAATTACGACACCATTCTTCGAGGGCTGTGATATGTGATTGCAGAGTTTGATTAAATTTAAAAAAAAATGTTTAACTAAGTTATGTTCATATTAATTAATGACCTCAGATTTCCATATCCTTTTCTACTTTTTAATTTATTGCTGCAATTAAAGTAAACAGAAACGAATAATCGATTACACCTTGAATAGTAATTCCCTCAATGGATTGCTAGCAATTACACATCGATCTATTTATTTACATTAAAAATAGAAAATAAAATCATTGGGGAAAAATAATGAAGAATTAGCTATTAAGACATTAATCTTTGAAAAATTCTCAGATATGTAACGCTGATCAATATTTATAGGAAATTATATAGAACTTGTTTTGTCGGGATTTTTTTTTTTTTTAGCTTTACTTCAAACGTAGGTATTAAATTACATAGACAATGTTATACATTATAAGTATTTATTCTTCAAATGGTTGAAGCAACTGGAGTAATTTTAAAGAATTTACCCACTGTTAATTTTATAAATGAAATGTGGAGATACAAAACCGATAAATCCAAATTTGAAAATTTTACAGAAAAATCTAGAAATATGTTTAAAAATACTTTTTATTTATTGATATATATTACAATCTGCCACACAGTTGTGGGCAATAAGTAATAGTGATGAATGATCACATTCATACTAAAATAATATAAAATAAGAATAAAAATAAATAAATGAATGAAAAAAAAAATTCTCTTAAACTATATACAAACAGAAGAATAAACAAAATGAACATTTTCAAACTATATGTATGAAAAAAATAAATAAATAATATAATCACTAGTCACATTTACACTCTTATATACAATATTTACACAATCGACCTGAGGATCCCTGAGCCCACTCTATCCCCCACGTGTGAGGGGTAGAGCAGAGCTCAAAAGATCCCAGTGCATCCCTCTCGCCGCATCACTGGTAATGAGCCAGTGGAGGCTGGGAAGTGCGCTAAAGCATTGTAAAAATTAAATTTTCCTTTTATTGTTTTAGTATAAATTTTTCTTTCGAAGAACTTTTTTTTCTCTTTTATCAAGTATCTTATCATCTATCATTTTTGTAGTTTTTTTATCTTTTATATTTTCTTCTATCTTCTATATTATTTATTTTTATATTAAATATTGTTTTGTTTATTTTTTATTTTTTATCTATCATATTATAGTGCATGTTCACGTTTTCTTTTTCTTTTTTTCTCTTCCTTCATAGCGTTTTTCAATTTTAGGCGCATTTTAAATATTGCTTGATTTAACTATCTTCCCGTTTTAAGCTGATATTTCAAAAGTGATGTAGGGCCAACGCTTCCCGAAGGTCTTAGCGGGGCGGGTCCGGCGGGGAAGAATTGCCTTTTTTGTGTTATGATCGTCTACTTTTTTTCTTCATTGTTTCATCCATTTACAGGAATATTTAAACTTTTTATATCTATTTTTATTCTCTATTAACATAGTATTCAAAGCCACACATTAACAATCTGTAGAACCTAGCTTAAACTGGGCGCTGTGCAAGGACATCCATTGAACAAGCAGGCTGTGGCTCCAACGAAGGCAATATAAGATTTATAAAAAAATGTAGTTTTCTTATTAAATTTTTGTGTTAATTATATACTCAGTCCTTATTAGCGGACACTTTTGTATAATGGACAAAATATCTTTTCCCATGGGTACCCATTATCCAGAGGTTTTCCATCGATCTCCGGATAATGGGAATTAGCCAACTACCAGGCAAGCTGAGACCAAAGACTACAAGCCCGTTAGGCGGAACAACTTACTAAATCGAACTGAGGAATCTAAATAGGTGAACCAGAGCTAACCGGCCCATCCAGTACTTGTTGCTCTTGGCAACACTTGCTTTGGCCTTTGGATAATATTCGAAGGTCGTTCCTCCAATAAACTCCCGATTCTGTCTCAATACTCACTCCCTGTCCTCAAATATTTTATACATTCTACAGCATCAGACATCTTTTTTCTCTGTCATATGTGATACTAGTATCATGATTAAAAATTTATATAATTTTGAACAATTTAAAAAAACAAATTTATATAATAAAATATTATTCCATACTCAAAAACAATAGATATTAGGGATGTCTAAAATCATACCATTTATACACTATACCATAAATAAGTAATAGTAATAATTATTAATAATAAATACGATACAATAATTAAGTATAAACTAAAATGAAAAAAAAATATATATAAACATAGTAAATGAACATAGGCAGATAACTGAGTTTAGTAATATAAAATAACAAAACAACTGAGAACCAGACTATATATGAGTTTAAGTACACAAAAAGGCTATTTTAATCTCAAAAGATTAATTTATTGATCTACATATAAAATTTAAATAGTGCTATAAATTTTAAAACTGTTTCCATAGACCTCGATAATTTCTTTTCAAAAACAATAGATAATAATTATGATAATAAAGGTCTAACGATCTCGAAGGTTCGATGCCAAACCACCAATCTCTCTCTGTTTTAACGCAATCCTCCCATCTACGTTTCAGTCTACACCTCGGACAACTGTGTACAGCTACAGTAACATAATAAATAATTATCTGTAATAGCCGCGAACCCGAGTTATCTTAGTGAACAGTTGATGATTAAAATTTTGTTTTTCATTTTTAAAGAAAAAATTGTTTTACTTATTCCAAATGTAATACCGACAATATCATCTAATATTATTTTATTTATTCCCTGGACAGACAAGGGGGCTGACTGCTGAGATGTGACTGAGCAACTAGTGGTGAAAGTTTAGTTCAACGATCCCTGAGTCCACTTTTACTTAAATATTCTAATGAAGGAGTATTTCATAGTTATATAGGATATCAGTTACATAAGGTCTGTTCCAATAGCCACTTCTGACTGTCCAGAACTGTACAGAGCATGCGCAGAGAGGCAAAACCTGTACTGCGCATGCTCTGTACAATTCCAACAACATGAAACTTCTAAAAAAGTTATTTTAATGTTATTTTTAACAAATGGGTTGGATATCCTACAGTTGACCAATATTCCAACCAAAGTTCGAATTTTCCGCCAAGAAATAAAAAACAACCAATCTAGATCGAAATTGAACCGTTTCCTCTGCAGACTAGAGGTTGTACAATTGACGCTTAAACAAACTCGACTGCAACGGCCCCAAGTTCAAAACTGTATGTCTGTCAGTATAGTACAAGAGCCGGGAAGAAAAAAAGGCAGTTATATCACCACAGTTTTTGATTACTTTAATGAAAACTATGTATAATTACTAGTCAAAATTGATAAGTATGCCAAGTATAGGTAGGGGGAATACAAAATGGCGGCTGTTTCAAAACCTTAATTTTTCATTCGGAGTTTATGTATCTTAAAAAACTAACTACAACACTAGAAAATCTAAGAGAACATTATTTAAAGAATGCTTGAAGAAGTTTGTCGGGGGGTGCGGTCAGCAAAGAACAACATAAATAAACAAAACCATATTTATTTATTTTATGCCTACGTTTCGACCTGAGTTTCAGGTCTTCATCAGGGGTTGTGTCGTAGAGGAGGGAAAGATTAGTACTGTACAGTTCTTCAAGCATTAATCTACGGTCAACTATCTACACCTCATTATTTAAAGAAGAGTAAATTTGCTGAAATATTAGCCCTAAAAGAGCTATTTACGTCCAATAGTTCTCGAGATATAGCTTTTTAAAAGGCAAAATTTCTTTAAAATCTACTGAAAGATTAGTAGTTAGTTAATTTATTTTGAGAAATCTATATCTCAGATTTATAGTTGTTCGGACAATAAATTTGATTTATGAAAAACTTTATTTCAAAAACCATTTGACGTACAGATGTCTGCCAGCGCTCAGATTAAAGTTAGTTAAATTTACTATAAAGTAGTTAATTATGTTCATCTTTGTAGGACTAGTAGATTTTATGATATTTGAAAAAATAAACTCACAAAATGTTAATTTATAGTCGTTCTTATAAAATGTTGGATTTTTGAAAAAATATACCTCTAGATCCATAAGACGTACATATACCAACACTCAAACTAAAGGAAGTTTAACTTACTATAAAGTAGTTTATGACACGTATCGCCGTAGGGGTAGTAGGTTTTATGATATTCACTTATGAATATAAATTTGGCAAATAAAAATTTGTCCGAACAACTATAAATCAAGTTTGTTAATTAATGAGTTCATAGGTTGGAGAAATTCATTGATTAATAAATATACGAAGAACATAAATATTTATTTGTTGACAGTTCGAAAACATTTCAAAATGAAAACGAACGTGTGAATACAGTACACAAGCGCCCTTTGACCCGGCCACAAATGCAGGTACCAAGTAATGCCAATGTACTAGCCAATCCAATTATATTGCAGTTGCATTCCTACAATTTTTGAAATAGCTATGAAGTTCAAATCATTTTATATTTAAGAATATAATGAAGATTCGTAACTACGAAAACAAATAATTTTTTTCTCGAGAAGCAAATGAAAAAAATTATGAATGGAGTGCAAAAGGAAGATACGATTTCCTGTTGATATTTTTTTTACTGCCTTCTCTTATATTGTTATCGTTGCACGAAGGTTAAAGAGATAAGTTTATTTTTAAATGAGAGTTGAGGGAGATATAATTAAATTTAAATAGGATTCCTCAGCTTGATAAAACAGCTTACTGCTTGCAACATTTGAATTAAAAGAGATATTTATTTGTATTATTACGTATAACATTGAATTTAACATAATGGCCTAGATTTCAATACACTTGATACAATAAACATACGGAGGAAATTCGCAATTCACTCATATTTGAACAATAATGTATTTCTAAATTGCTGAATCTATGTTTCTTATTTTGTTGCTAACTTAAGGTACCCATTAACGCATTAAATGTACAGACAATGCATGTACGTTCGTGTATAAATGAGAACTGTTAATAGGCAACAAGGGAATATTCGCAGAACGCTTATATTATCACAAAACAGTAGATGAAACTATTTATTTGTCACTAACTTTAATTATTTAAAATTGTATTTAATTATATATAACTTTATCACTAAGGTTTGTCCCAATTTGCAAGGCTAAATAAAAACAAGACAGAAATGATAGGGATATACAAAGAAAAATATAAAAGAAAATTAAACAAAGTAAATTGAGAATATATTAAATAAATGAATAAAATTATTATTAATAATCAGAAATATTATTAATTAGTACAGTAATAAAAAGCCGAGTGTCATTGGAATATCTAAACAAATAGATAAATGTAAATAAATAGATAAATTTAATAAATAGATGAATATAAATAAATAAATACATGTAGGTAAATATATAAATGTAATTTAATAAGTAAATGGATACATTAGGGTAAATAGATAAGCGTAAATAAATATATAAACAATTCAATTTTCCTAAATTTATCTGTCTCTATTCACTTTCATTTATCGCTCTATTTACTTACATTTATGCATTTAGTTACATTTATCTATTTACTAATATTTAAATATTTACTTACATTTATATACTTATTTAATAATTAGAACTATTAATAATAACTACAGTAATAAATAGCCGAGTGTATTCGGAATATCTAAGTAAATAGATAAATGAAAATAATGAGATTAATTTAAATAAATAGATAAACATAAATATATAAATATTTGTAAACAGATAAATGTAAATAAATACATAAATGTAAATAAATAAATACTTGTTTGTGAATAGATATATGTAATTTAATAAGTAAATGAATGTATTAGGGTAAATAGATAAGCGTAAATAAATATTTAACTTACCTAAATTTACCTATCTGTATTTACTTTTATTTATCGCTCTATTTACTTACATTTATGCATTTAGTTACATTTATCTATTTACTAATATTTAAATATTTACTTACATCTATCTATTTGCTTAAATGTATCTCTTTATTTACATTTATCTATTTATTTAATAATTAGAACCATTATTAATAAGTACAGTAATAAATAGCCGAGAGTCTTAGGAATATCTAAGTAAATAGATAAATGAAAATAAAGAGATAAATTTAAGTAAATCAATAAGTGTAAGTAAATATATAAATATTACTTAATTGATACATGTAAATAAATACATAAATGTAAGTAAATAGATAAATGTAAATAAATACATGTTAGCAAATGGATAAATATGATGTAAGTAAATATATTAGACTAAATAAATATATAAATACATCAATTTACCTAAATTTATCTCTCTATATTTGCCTACATTTATCTATTTATTTACTTAGGTTTTTCTATCTATTTACCTGCTTTTATCTATCTATTTACTTACATTAATCTATCTATTTACTTATACTAATCTGTTCCTGTGGTATGTCATTGAAACATTTTAAATTGTATTATCCATTATTGTACTCATTATTATCTTAATTTCCTTTCTTAATTATATATATAACTTTTTATGTATTTTTTAATCTATTATATACTTTATAACATTTTCATCTTGTTTTATTTAGCCTTGATGAAGTGTTGTCAAATGTTGGCGAATAATAATCAGTTCGTATCATCTTCCAAATATTAATACATACTAATTAATAATCTTAAAAAATCTTATGGCTATTAATCCACTATAAAATTGCGTAAAGCCATGTCCTTGAGTTACTGTAAATTGAATTGTTATATTTTTTATTGTTGCCATTGCTGTAATTAACTAGTATGAATAAAATATTTGTATTTATTAACAGTTCAGGTTATTTTAAATAGGGGTCTGAGGCTTATTGTTAGTTGATTTATACATTCTTAATTATTATGCTAAAATATATAAAATCTTAAATCCCATCCGATCTGATCTCCATAGATTGAGAAAGTAGGGTGATACTTAACATTTTTTTTTTTTTTTTATATTTACTGAATTTACATTTTAGACGTTGGAATAAAACCACACAAATGGTTCATACTTTAATTCATTCAAATATATTTCGGTCTTCGACATTCCTTATTGGTCTATAGTTTTGCGAACGCAAAATATTCCTTGAAAACATTATCAATAAAGGAGAACAAGGCAGTCAAATTCCGATCCGTTGTTTGAAAAGAACTTTGATTAATCAAACCAATTATACCTGACCCTGAATTTCGTCTGTAGTGTTATGTAGATTAACTGTATAATTTAATACAAAATACAGATTTTTAAATTAATTAATATTCTGTTCTATTAGAAGTTTCGAAGAGAATTCAATGGCACAGAGGTAAGGCGCTGTGCTACTAACTCTTAGTACCTAGGTTCGAATTTGGATGTGACAGATAATTATTTATTCTGTTACTGTAGCCATCAGTCAACCCTGTGTTTTCTGGTGCCCTCCTGAGGTCCACCACCCTGCCTTTAAAAATCTGTTGGTTAAGCGTGGTCCTAAAGCATTACTTCTTTGTATATCCACTGTTCTAAAAATTGAACTTCCTTTCAAAGTACCGAACCCAAGGCCCTTTTTAGTCTGGATTGGTTCATATCATTATTATAAGTTTAAAAAAAAAAATACTTTTATATTTCTAAAACATATATTTCTGTAACTCTTTCTTAAAAAAATTATTTTCCATTTAGTAAGCATTGTATTAAGACAGTTGTAAAACTGTATGTAGGATTACTATACTTTATCAAATCTTCGTCATGTAATAAAAAATAAATAGAACTACCAAAAAATACATTGTTGTATTTTACGTGTTTTAATTAATTAAAGGATTTTCCCAACTGATGTAATTATTAACTAACCCTAGTTTAACCTGGGAGGAGTGTCGTATTTCCTTGTCCCCCTAAGAGGTGTCCCGTAAGCAATTATCTCATGGAGGACCATTTGTACAATTTGTTTTTATAAAATTGGATGTGATAATGATGATATGATTGGATGTGTTTTATGATTACTTTCAATGAATTTTAAATTAAAATTATCATCTCTCTTTTCTCAGTCCGCCGGTGTTCCTCAAGGTAGTATCTTAGGTCCCATTCTTTATACGGTTTATACAGCTGACATCCCAACCCACCCTAACACAGTGCTAACAACATACCCAATTAATGCATCACAAACACTACAGGCACACATAACATCTATTGAAGAATGGTGTAAAAACTGGAGAATCAAAATAAATCCTGAAAAATCCCACCAGATCACCTTTACTCTCCGTCGTAAACCTCTGCCCTCCTGTCCTACAGTATCCTTTCTAGATACACCACTAACACCTGTTGAACAGATTCGATACTTAGGACTCCATCTTGACAAGGGACTTACTTAGAATCCACACACAAGACTGAAACGACAAGAAACTGCTCGTAGATTCCGATTGCTACAACACTTACTTGACAAACGCTCTAAACTTCCCATTCATACAAAAAATTAGTATACACTACAATAATCAGACCAATTTGGACATATGGAATTGAGCTCTGGGGCTCCACCAAACCATCAAATTCTTCCCGCATCCAATCGTTACAATCCAAAATCCTACTTAAAATCCTTGATGATCCTTATTACGTCACAAATAAACTCATTCATAAAGACCTTAACATCCCATTCGTTGCAGATTTGACCCAAAACAGATATGCGTCTTTTTATTCCAAACTCCTTAACCATCCTAACCCATTAATTCTTAATCTTTCATCCTTAACAATCCCTGATAATCCTCTGAGGCGTCTGAAAAGAAGATGGCCGCGGGACCTTCTAGTTTAAATTAATGTTTGAAGTACCACCAATGGGTGGTTCCTTCCCAAGATTTTCAAGTGTATATGAAACATACTACATATTTACCTATTGTATTATTTTGTACAGTTGTAAATTACAATAAATAAATAATTAAAAAAAAAATTAAAATTGTAAATTTAGCTCTTCCATCAGAGGCTGATGAATTTAGATTTCATAAAAAATTTCAAATCTTCTTGCTTTGGCTCATGATTTAAAATAAGGAACGCAGAAGGTGTCCGTGTGAGAAAATGAGAAAAAAAAGATGTCACGTTAAGATTGTACTGGTGAGAAATGCTCAACCTTACCGTTGTGAGGAGGCTAAAGCAAAACTGAATTGAGTATATATATGTATATATATGTATATATAGTTATATTATATAGTTATTAGTATATAGACCGTAAAAATTTATATATAAGAAGAATAAATGTAAATAAATACATGTTAGCAAATGGATAAATATGATGTAAGTAAATATATTAGACTAAATAAATATATAAACAATTCAATTTTCCTAAATTTATCTGTCTCTATTCACTTTCATTTATCGCTCTATTTACTTACATTTATGCATTTAGTTACATTTATCTATTTACTAATATTTAAATATTTACTTACATCTATCTATTTGCTTAAA
>NW_027114384.1:52247-64698 GCF_000696795.3 Halyomorpha halys | reverse complement strand
ATATATATACTACATCTCACGTTGACAGTTTATTGAGAAACACGGACGTCGAACCGATCGATGATTTTACCTTGAAATGATCCCATTGAAAATAATTTCAGAATAAGCCGATACTACCTCATCGTATTTTTTTAAAGCTCACATTAGAGACCGGAATGCGCTCGATGCGACAACGCCCCAGGTACTGGAGTCATCACACTCATTTTTTACCTCAGCCTGTAATTATGATCGTTTGCTGAGGTTTTTGGCTATTTGAGGCAATGATTATGGGGTCATTTGGCCTCTGTCCCTTTTTATCTTCTGTCATTGTTTTTTCCTGTATCCTGAATCGGCAGCTTTGTAAGTCCGTAAAAACAAAATCATAAAAAAAAAAAAATATTAACAATAAAAATCATAAATAATTTATATTTATAAATTCATGTATATTCAATTTTATTTTATCAATTATAAAAATTTACATCCTTTTTGATATAATTTTTCTCTCATTTGAGCATTTGGCTCACCTGGACACCTCCTGCGTTTCTAATTTTAAATCATGAGCCGAGGTAAGACGATCTTAGATCTTTCACGAAATCTGTATTCTTCGGCCCCTGATGTAAGGGCTACAATTTACAATTTCAATATCAAATTGTATTGAAAGTAATCGTAAAGCTTTTATCCTCATCACATCTATTTATGTTTAAAATAGTACAAATCGTCTACTTAAATGCTCATGAGACACCTCTTAAGTACAAAACAGTAAAACACACCAGCCAGATTAAAAATAGCTTTGATTATAATATTTCTAACATAACTTATAAAATCAACATTGATTTTTTAAAAACATTCAATGCTTCACAGACTATAACAACATTTACTAGACAAACGTTCTAAACAGCCAATCCATTGCACTGATCTACATGACTATTATAAGGCCTAAGAACATACGGAGTTGATCTTTGGGGCTCCACTAAACCTTCCTTACTTTGTCAGGAATCAAATCATCCATCAGGATCTCAATGTCTCATATGTTGTCGATTTGGCCAGAACCAGATACCAATCCTTCCACTTCTCAACCACCCAAATCCACTTGTTTCCAACCTGGCTTCTCCTTCATTACCTAATAATCCTCCTTGACGATATGAGGAAGATGGCCTCGAGATCTCCTCAATAAATGTTATTGGAGTTCTATCAATGGGTAGATTCTCAACATATTTGTATCACGCCACCTTCAGCAAATTTACTTGTTTTATATATTTTTATACAGTTGTGAATAACAATATTTAAAAAAAAAATACTTCACATACACTTTTTACAATTGCTGCAGGCTATTTATGGCCCAAATCATATTCAATACAGTCATTTAACCTATACAAACAAACTTAATAAGGAAAATTATATTTAATGTGGGGAGCGGGTGGCTTAGTAGTAAGGCGTTGTACTACTAACTCTAAGCACTCGGGTTCGAATCCGATTTGAATGATTAGCATTTATTCTGTGACAGTAGCAGTTTGGGGTTCACCCAGTCTGATACAGTGGGTACCCTTAATTCGGTAAAAATCTAAGTTTTCTGACCAAATCACCTCCTGGCATAAACGTTGGTCTTGTAACAGTACTTCCCTGAAGAGTATTGCACCCCTGAGCCTTCATGGGTTGTAATGGCACATATTTAATTGTTTTTATTATTTAATTACTTTTTATTTTTAGTTATTTATTATTATTATTATTTTTAGTTTATAAATATAAAAATAGGATTGTGTACTTACATCCCTAATACCTATTTTTTTCTATTATTAGTGAAAAAGGTTTTATTGAAAACTTATATTATTTCTAAGTTTAAATTAATTACCTGCTTCGGAACTACAACCAGAAAAATGCCGATTCTCGAACCAGAATGATGGAACCTGGAAGGCTAGAATAAACCTCTTCAATTTCAGTTTGTCTGTTTTCAATCTCAGCGCCTACGAATGTAAATCCAGTTGGCAGTTTACAGAAAGATCTAACGTTCCTGGGGTTCCTATAAAACGTTTTTGTTGGTCTAAACTCCTTGAGGAACTTTCTTATGCTCAAAGATAGGAAGAAATTATCTATAGTTGAAACAAATATCTAAAATCGTCATGGAAACAATATTTAATTATCAATGGTTCATTCATGAATAAGGGTCGTATCCATGGCAACTTTAGCTATTAGTTTCAACTAGCTAATTTTTGCCCAACTCTGGTTATGCTGGATATACACCTTTAAAAGTGGTGGGTTGTTGAATTTCTTATTCATCCGAGAGTATAATGAATGAAAAATGCATTAAGTGCAATAAAATATAAATAGAATTCTGGAAGATTATTGATTGACCGTTTGTAAAGATGAAAGGAATATGGTCCGGGTGCGGTCAAAAAAACTCAAATAGTAGAAATATACTATTTTAATGAGCCAACGTTTCGCCCCACGTTGGCTCATTAAGATAGTATATTTGTACTATTTGAGTTTTTTTGACCTCACCCGGACCATATTCCTTTCATCATAAATAGAATTCCATTTAATACGATTGATCTCCTTCAATGAATTCTTACCTGATTTCTATTTTCGTTGTTATTGACAAAAACTATTCTCAGAGAACTGTCAGAGGAACGAGGTTAGAAACTAGGTAGTTTGGGTGATTAGGTAGATTATTATGGAAGGATTGGTATCTGGTTCGAGCTAGATCGATTACATATCGAACATTAAGGTATTTATGGATGCTTTTATTTGTGAAAAAGTAAGAAATATTGGAGTTTATATAAATTATTTTTATTCAATATTAAAAATATAACAACACTCTTACCTATGGTTCACCAAGTTCAAGAAAAATCATTAGAACGGAAGATTTTTGAAGAAAATCGAAAAAAAATTGAAAAATCGATTCTATAAAGTGGCACTTCCAATAGTTCAATATAAAACGAAAAATATTAAATAATTCCGCCCCCCATCTTAAATATGTCCCCCTTCACACACAGCTTAGCTGAAATAAAACATACCATTTTTTGATACTAGATTTTTTTTTTTACTCAGTGGACCTCAAAGCAGATATTCCTTTTGAAAACTCAAATAAGAAATTTTTTACGCTCGCACTTACGATATATTCCATGTATTGATAAGTGAAAGTAAAAAGGAACAGTAAGCACGTAAAGGTTCTTTACGTATTTACATAAAAATGCTTCTAGTAAATGTGATGTTAAGATTACAACGGAATGGTACAGGCTGTAGAGAAACTAAACATTGTTAGTACTCTAATAATATTTCTGCATTAGAAGGTCTCGAGACCATCTTTTTTTCGCAATTCTCAAAAATGAAAGAGGAAAGAAGGTTTAAAAATAGGTGGTTTGGGTGATGAGGTAGTTAATTACGGAAGGATTGGTATCTGGTTCGGGCAAGAACATAGGAACATAAGGTCTTTATAGATGATTTCATTTGTGACAAAGTAAGGAGCATTGGGGGTTATATGAAGGATTTTTATTCAATATTAAAAATATAAGAACACTCTTTCCTATGCTCATTGAATAATCATTGTCATGTTTATTACTGTGTTGTAAAAAATATATTGTGAAGCATATCACACGTTAATGGGAAATACAATAATTTATTTCGTATCTTCTTAATCTTTTTTTTTTATGCTTGAAGAAGTTTATCGGGGGGTGCGGTCAGCAAAGAACAACATAAATAAACAAAACAATATTTATTTATTTTATGCCGACGTTTCGACCTGAGTTTCAGGTCTTCATCAGGGATAGTGGCGTGTAAAGGGGACGGGAAGCAGCTAACTGACCAACAAAACAATATTTATTTATTTTATGCCGACGTTTCGACCTGAGTTTCAGGTCTTCATCAGGGATAGTGGCGTGTAAAGGGGACGGGAAGCAACTAACTGGTTTTTTCTTTATAGTTTCTTTTTTTTTTATAGTTATATTCTTTAGCAGCTTCTAAATATATTCACTCTTCTTCGAATTATTATTATTTTTGCATGTTTAAATGACTGGCCGTCACAAAAGAATGACTCTGTCGACATTTTGCAACTTGGACAACGCTGATGAAGACAAAATGGGGCGAAACTTCAGGAAATAAATAGTTATGGACTATTTTTTGTTCCTTTTTTAACGCACTCCGGACCAAATTCTTTATATATTTTTTTTATATTATATCATACTCAATTAGTATATTCTTATCTCATATTTTTAATTATTTATATTTATGTCTACCATTATGAGACACTGTTATTGATGCTTATATATGTATATTTTTTTTCTGTTGTAAAAATAAATTCCTTGTCAATTCTAAGAAAATGGTGAGAAAAAATGCCGAAACCTTTGTCTTGAGTTATTAAGAGAGCGTATCCGGTTACCTGAGAAAAGGTTACAAACTACTGGTGGCAATTCAGGGACAGGAAATGGGTGACCTTTTTTTTTCACTCTTACTATAACTGCAACTGCCTCTATTATAGACAATGCCTCCATCCTAATTCACCGTCGTTGTTTTTAGAGTTTATTGATTTTTTTTCTGCTTTCTAAAAATATTTCTTAACATGCTGCTAAAATTTGACAAAATAGGGCAAATTCACGCTTGCGCAAACAAGTGAATAGGTTATTTGGATTGACTGGTACATGATTGTTATTTGAATTTATTTGTGTTGAATTATGGGTAAGAATCAAAGATGTTCTGGGCAAGCGTTTGTTCACAATTAGTATTGTTTTATAACTGTCAATAGATACATATTTAAAATATACTTCCATTAAATAGGTGTAAATCTCAAATGTTATTAATTAACTTTATTAGTTTATTTTTTCTTAGCATAGTATAAATAAACAGGTATTAAGAAAGAATGAATGAAATGTGTTTATTTATAAGAAGAAAAAAAATACAAAAAATATATCTATTTAAATAATAAAGAAAACATATGCAATGGAAAAATCATCTGTCTATCAAAGCCTGTGCACTGCTTTACCAAGAACACATAAATTACAAAAATTAAAAAAAAAAAGTTATATGCTTGAAAAAAAAATTTTTTTTTTTACTAATTTATTTATTGATATTTACAACTGTATACACATATATACAACAAGTAAATTTGCTGTAGGTGACATAGTGACATGATAAAACCATGTGGAGAATCTACCCACTGATAGAACTCCAATAACATTTCTAGAGGAGAAGATCTCGAGGCTATCTTCTTTTCAGACGCCTAGGAAGATTATTAGGTAATGAAGGAGAAGCCAGGTTAGAAACAAGTGGATTTGGGTGGTTGAGAAGTTTATTATGGAAGGAACGGTATCTGTTTCTGGCCAAATCGGCAACATATGGAACATTGAGGTCCTGATGGATGACTTGATTTGTGACAAAGTAAGGAGCATTAAGGATTTTACGAAGGATTTTGGACTGTAAGGATTGGATTCTGGAGGAATTTTATGGTTTAGTGGAGTCCCATAGCTCAACTCCGTATGTCCAGATAGGCCTTATAATAGTCATGTAGATCAGTCTTTTGTAATGGATTGGCAATTTAGGCCGTTTGTCTAGTAAATGTTGCAATAGTAAAAAAAAAAATTAAAACAACAATATAGTAAACTTGTAACAAACTTTGTTATGGCACTGATCCCTCACACCTTAACTAATTGAACCCTTTCCTGTGTAGCCCGTCGTACATATAACATATACATAAGCGCTCTCCAATTACTGGCTGAGTAATTTTACAGGCGAGTAGGTCCACAAATTATTATATTCTAATTTCACTATACTTTTGACAAGAAACCCTAGAAATGAATAGTATCTTTCTTTCTGGGCCATTTATCAATACTATGCATCCATGATTGTACATTTAAATTGAGTAGTTTTAATCTACATCGGAAAATTGACAGACATATAATATGGTGTTTCTGTTAAAGCATTATATTTCTATATAGGTAATTATATTAAAAAAGATAAAGATTCTAAAGTCAAAGCTGAATTAGTATGTTATATAGAAAAATTTGGAGATGTTAATAAATTGTTTGGAATCTTGTCAATTAACTTTAGTCGTTTATTTTTTACTTAAAACAGCACAAATCTACGTTTATAGAAACATCATATATGTGGATAATTAAATTATATCAAGAATAGTCCCGGTGGTGGTCAATAAAGGTACCAAAATATAGTAAATATAATAATTTAGAATTAAATACATTCAAATTGGAAGCTTATTAACCTCAAAAAGTTTTGGAGAAGTTTGTCGGGGGGTGCGATCAGGTAAGAACGACATAAATAAACAAAACTATATTTATTTATTTTATGCCGACGTTTCCACCTGAGTTTCAGGTCTTCATCAGGGCTATAGAACAAAAGAAGAAATAACAACAACATTTAGAGTAACATACAATTGAAAGTTTGTCGGGGGGTGCGGTTGTATAATTCTAAATTTGTTTGTATACTATTCCTTTTCAATTGTATGTCACTCTAAATGTTGTTGTTATCTCTTTTGTTCTATAGCCCTAATGAAGATCTGAAACTCAGGTCGAAACGTCGGTATAAAATAAATAAATATGGTTTTGTTTATTTATGTTGTTCTTTGCTGATCGCACCCCCCGACAAACTTCTCCAATCATTAATCTACGGTCAATTATCTACACCTCATTGTAAATAGTAGTTATTTGATAATTTAGTTGTTTAAATATAAATGAAATATTGAACTGAATCATTGTAAATAGTAATATTAAATATATCTAGACTGTAGGTATATTCTATGAACTGCAGTTTATTCTATTTCCAGGCTATTTTAGCTACCTTTTGTATTCAGCCCCAAACAATAACAGAAGCTTCATCCAGTTGGTCCTTTCATGATATAAATAATTGAGTAAACAAAAAAAATTTGTATATAATATATGATATAATATTATGTTATAATCCAATGTACAATGATGAGAATTTGAGGAATATAAGCTCTTTGTCCTAATGAATTGAAACATTAAAAAAAACAGAGAACAATGTTGCCTTCCATTCCTCCCGTTCTCCCGTACACACCTTAAATACCAGAATTCCAGAGCGAACCTTCCGACCTCTGAGCACCCTCTCGTAGAAGAGCTTTCTTTGACAAATCCTTTATTATCCTACCACCTCTTTCTGGAATTCTTTAGTCAGTCCTCTCTGGCTTCATTTAAACTGCTTTCATTCCTTCACTCCTTTTCAGATCTGCATTCAAAAAGTTTTAATGTTATTTCCTTTATCTATTTCCTATTATATTTCTGTATTTATGCTGTCAATTAAGCCAGTATTAAAAGAAAGGTCCTTATTTTTTTATTTGTACAATATCACCAAATTATAGATCTGCAATTTTTTTGTTTGAATATTAATAAGAAAAATAAAGTAGAATAAGTCTATTTTTTAAATAGGGCGGTCATGACTGTGGTCTATTTATTCATTACCGACGTTTCGACTAACAATGTACCTCTCCATTAGGGATAAAATAAAAAGATGCAAAGTAAAGCCGATGTAAGGGTAGAAGATTGATATTAAATGAAACAGATTTTAAGTGGAGGTATAAGTAGATTTATATATAAAAAATCTATCAAAAACCTAAATACAATAGTAAAGAGGTATTATTGCGATTTTTGTAAAGAATCGAACAGTAGAAATATCTTATATATATTTTTTTATTTCAATTGAATTTCTTACTTACGGATCATTCATAATAAGCCAACTAGCACATTCTAAAGTGAATTAGAGATTTACCTAAGTTGAAGATCCACTCCGTTCATAAAGGTAAAAGCAATTAACCATAAACACTTCCCTGAGTTTTCGATCTCCCATGGTATGTCAGTATCAAAACACTGCACGCAGTCTTACTCATTTATGCTCTACTCAAACTCTACCATCACACCAATATACTGTTTTATGGTAAGGCTATAGTGATAATTTCACGTAACGAAGACTAAAAAGGAGCTGGACGAGGGATCTCTTTAGCTAACTAAAGATATGAGATGAAGTCAGAAAGAGGTTCCAATAAGAACCGGTCTCTATCATGCCACTTATATTATATCGTTGTTATCATTTTATGATATATCACATTAACTGGTAATCTTCGTTCTAAAGGAAGTTATAGATCTATAATTAAAAGTAAAAATAAAATTTTAAAAGAAGAATTAAGGAACTATAACCAAATATCGTTCTTATGCAGAAGATGGTGGGTAGGTGTGGCCAGCAAATAAACAAAAAAATATTTATTTGTGCAGTCGTGTCAACCTGAATTTCAGGTATCATTAGGCTAAAAAAAAAAAAGAGATATCAACTATCACTGAGAGAAACATAAAATTAAAAGGAAATAATAAACAAACAAATTTGGAAATATACGTAGTAAGGAATTAAATAGAAAAAAAAGTTTATTAATAAGAGAAGTAGAAAGTAGTAGATTGATAACGGTTGAAGGTGAAATATAATATTATAGATGTAAGAAGATATGTATAATATGTTATTTTATTATGTTTATTTATTTTTTTTTTTTTTTAAGTTAGACACAGCTTACATATTTTGTTACTTCTATAATATTATTATTTCATTTTGTGTCGTTATCAATCTGCTACTATCTACTTCTCTTATTATTAATAAACTTCTTTTCTATTTGATTCATTGTTATATATATATTTCCAAATTTGTGTGTTTATTATTTTCTTTTATTTTTTATGTTACTCTGAAGAGACTTACTTGGAATCCACACACAAGACTAAACGACAAGAAACTGCTCGTAGATTCCGATTGCTACAACACTTACTTGACAAACGCTCTAAACTTCCCATTCACTACAAAAAATTAGTATACACTACGATAATCAGACCAATTTGGACATATAGAATTGAGCTCTGGGGATCCACCAAACCATCAAATTCTTCCCGCATCCAATCGTTACAATCCAAAATCCTACGTAAAATCCTTGATGCTCCTTATTACGTCACAAATAAACTCATTCATAAAGACCTTAACATCCCATTCGTTGCAGATTTGACCCAAAACAGATATGCGTCTTTTTATTCCAAACTCCTTAACCATCCTAACCCATTAATTCTTAATCTTTCATTCTTAACAATCCCTGATAATCCTCCGAGGCGTCTGAAAAGAAGATGACCACGGGACATTCTAATTTAAATTAATGTTTGAAGTACCACCAATGGGTGGTTCCTTCACAAGATTTTCAAGTGTATATGAAACATACGACATATTTACCTATTGTATTATTTTGTACAGATGTAAATTACATTAAATAAATAAGTAAAAAAAAAAAAAAATGTTACTCTGTGAGTGATGGTAGTTATCTGTTTTTTAACCCTGAAGAAGATAGTTTTGGTTTATTAACTGACCGCACTCCCGACCATCTTCTTCTGATATCAATCTACGGTAAATTATCAACTTCTAAAATATCTTTTTAGATGGACATTCCGTGCCCAAAAAGGCTCTTCACCGAATATCCTATCGCTGTTCGGTTAATTGCCTTCACCTGTTCCTGCAGTCTGTCATTACCTATAGGTGAGCATTGTTGACACGATGGCCGCAATGGCTGAACCAGGTATCGCCCGTTCTAGCCTGGGACTGTATTCCACTCAATAGGGCCACTGTTTACTTATTGAAGGCATTTGACTGCTAGGTCTGTTAATGGACTCACTAAAACATTAATGGCTAGTCAACTCCAGCCTATACAGTTCAATGTTATTTCTACCCAATTCCATTATGCCCTACATATTTTAGATAATCATTAGTAGATAGATTTCATTTAACATTTTATTGGTATACCCTTTAATTGAATGTTTTGATTTTTGTTACATCTAGTCAAGGTAGTTTTTTTTTTTTTTTTATTGATTTGAGAAGATGGTGGGGGGGAGGGGAGGTGCAGTCAGCAAAAACAACATAAATCAACAAAAAATTATTTATTTATGCGGACGTTTCGACCATAGAACAAAAGAGATGAGTCTGCCAAGTATAGGTAGGGGGGGGGGGAATGGCGGCTGTTTTAAAGCGATAAAAAAAAAATTAATTTTTCATTCGGAGCTCTATATCTTAAAAAGTAGGAACGACACAAGAAAACCTAAGAGAAAGGCATTTAAAGATGAGCAAATTTGCTAAAATATGGGCCCTAAAAGAGATATTTACGTAAAATAGTTCTCGAGATATAGCGTTTTAAAAAGCAACATTGTATGGAACGTACTGAAAGATCACTAGTTATTGAATTTATTTTGAAAACACTATATCTCAAAAACCATTTGACGTACAGATGTCTATTAGCACCCAAATTAAAGCTAGTTTAAGATGTTTATCTTCATAGGAGTAATAGTTTTCATGAAATTTGCTAATATAAATTGATTTATAGTTGTTCGGACAAAAGTTTTATTTGCCAAATTTATATTCATATGTGAATATCATAAAAACTACTACCCCTACGAAGATAAGTGTCATAAACTACTTCATAGTAAGTTAAATTTCCTTTATTTTGAGTGTTGGCAGACATATGTGCGTCTTATGGATCTAGAGATATATTTTTCAAAAATCCAACATTTTATACGAACAACTAGAAATAAACATTTTGTGAGTATATTTTGTCAAATATCATAAAAACTACTACTCCTACAAAGATAAACATTATTAACTATTTTATAGTAAATTTAACTAGCTTTAATTTGAGCGCTGGCAGACATCTATATGTCAAATGGTTTCTGAAATGAAGTTTTTCATAAATCAAACTTATTGTCCAAACCAAAAATCGACATATAAAAAACTAAATAAATCAATTTATTTTAGCATATATCATGAAAACTACTATTCCTACGAAGGTAAAGGTCATAGGCTTCTTTATAGTCCATTAAACTACCTTTAATTTGAGTGCTAATAGACATTTGTACTTCACATAGTTCCTGAGATATAGATTTCTGACAACTAATCTTTCAGTAGATATTTAAGAAATTTTGCTTTTTTAAAAGCTATATCTCGAGAACTATTGGACGTAAATAGCTCTTTTAGGGCTAATATTTCAGCACATTTACTCTTCTTTAAATAATGTTCTCTTAGATTTTCTTTTATCGGTTTGAAACAGCCGCCATTTCTTATTCCCTCTACCTATACTTGGCAGACTCATCAATTTTGACTAGTAATTATACCTAGTTTTCATTAAAGTAATCAAAAATTGGGGTGAGATAGCTAACTTTTTTTCTCCCCGGCTCTTGTACTATATTGACCGCTACCCAGACTATCTTTCTACAATCGAAATTAAATTAAATTTATACGATCACTAGTATTTTCAATTTAAATTCACTTATGATTCCATTCAATGCCTGAGTTGTTATAGAAGGACAACAAATATATTCAATAATGTGAATGGCACTTAAGTGAGCACTCAGTACTACAGCTTGGGACCGAGTACCGCTAAATATACAGGGCTAATAGAGTTCAGAGGATGGGCCGAAGAGTATATTTTTGTTTGGGAGCTAAATCGCTTGAAGAAGCCTTCCTCAAAGCAAACTGTTTAGCCTCACCCGACCAAACGGCCTCTCCTTCAGTTAATCACTACCCGACTTCATTTAGTTCCGATCAGATTCTTTTACCGTTTATTTAGCTACTACTAAATTAGAATGCAATGAAAGTTAAAATAAAATAAAAAAATACATTGAACTTAACTGTATAAATATTTTGTTGTATTTGCCAAGACTTTCTGGAGGAAGCCCCCTTTTTTAATGGAATATATCTTTAGATTAGTAAAATTGTCTAAAATCAAGTTAAATGGGTGAAAACCGTCTTTTAAGTTTTGTTAAATTGGTTAAGTGTAGTTTTTTTTTCTTGTTTTCGTTTTAATTTCTAAAAAAACGACCCAACTAATGCATCACAAACACTTCACAGACACACATAACATGACAAATCCCATCAGATCACCTTTACACTCCGTCGTAAACCACCATCTTGACAAGAGACTTGGAATCCACAAACAATTTTATTATGTTTATTTATTTTTTTTTTTAAGTTAGACACAGCTTACATATTTTCTTACTTCTATAATATTATTATTTCATTTTGTGTCATTATCAATCTGCTACTATCTACTTCTCTTATTAATAATAAACTTTGTTATATATATTTCCAAATTTGTGTGTTTATTATTTTCTTTTATTTTCTATGTTACTCTGAAGAGACTTACTTAGAATCCACACACAAGACTGAAACGACAAGAAACTGCTCGTAGATTCCGATTGCTACAACACTTACTTGACAAACGCTCTAAACTTCCCATACACTACGATAATCAGACCAATTTGGAAATATGGAATTGAGCTCTGGGGCTCCATCAAACCTTCAAATTCCTCCCGCATCCAATCCTTACAATCCAAAATCCTACGTCAAATCCTTTATGTTCCTTATTACGTAACAAATAAACTCATTCACAAAGACCTTAACATCCCATTCGTTGCAGATTTGGCCCAAAACAGATATGCGTCTTTTCATTCCA
>NW_027114384.1:51373-51897 GCF_000696795.3 Halyomorpha halys | reverse complement strand
TCCCTGATAATCCTCGGAGGCGTCTGAAAAGAAGATGGCCACGGGACCTTCTAATTTAAATTAATGTTTGAAGTACCACCAATGGGTGGTTCCTTTCTAAGATTTTCTAGTGTGTATGAAACATACAACATATTTCCTTATTGTATTATTTTGTACAGTTGTAAATTACATTAAATAAATAAAAAATCTGAAACACGTATTAATATACTAGCTGACTCGGCAGCGCTTCGCTATATTTGAGGATGTGTATAGATTTAATGAACACTATTGATAGTCTGATTTATATTATTGTTTATAGTTAAATTAAGCATATACCTAAATAATTTATTATTACTATTATTAGGGTTATTATTACCAGCGAGCACACATGTGCCATCAGCATACGTGGTGAGGATAGTGTTAGGATTGGTTGAAATGTATAAATGTCTTGAAAATAAAAATAAATTATATATATAAGTTACGGACTGTCAGCTGACAGGTCCATATCAGCTGATCGAGAACAGCTGACCGATTGTATATATATA
>NW_027114384.1:50197-51323 GCF_000696795.3 Halyomorpha halys | reverse complement strand
CAAGAAAAGAGGACTCGGAGAAGAACCGGAGAAACTGCTAGAAGAAGAGGAGAGTTTTGAGGAGTGTGCCCACAGAGAGGCGACCGCACGGTAGAGAACCATCATGTGAGAGGAGAGCACGGCGGTCTGCCTATTATACGAGGGAAGAGAGGAGTAAGGTGTCTGGTAGACACTGGGAGCTCAAACAATATATATATATAAGATCACTCAATCAAACAGAACCTGGCACAGCTTTAGAAAATTCCTTTACGCAACAAAATATACATATTACACGTACTCACTGTTCAAATGATATAAGTGCCACTGCCTGGACTTGAAACTTGTTATTTCATAATAAAAGTTGATATTGGGATTGGTATTTTCTAATATTCCTTTTTGGAAGAGTTTCTAAGTGGCCATTGCACCGTAGGAACATTAAAATACTGATTTAATTGACGGGAAAGATCGACTTCGTCGATTGTTTGAACAAGAATAATTGAATTAAATAAAATAATTATTATTGAAGATTAGCAATAGAAGTTTCTTTTGTTGGGGCCCCCCTTCCCTAATTAGAGAGATAATGAGCTAACTTGGCCCGAGGACTGGCCCCTTCTTGGAATTTAGGGGCTGGTAATTGATCTTGCCGTGTTCCTATCAAGGATACTTTTACTCCTCTTTGCACGACATGGCTAACTTTAATTCAGTTTTAAAATAAAATATTTTGTATAAAATGACAATAAAGTTCAGAATTAATTATGAGAGATAGTTGACCACGGATGACTTATACGAGGAGAAGATGGTTGGGGGGTGCGGACAAAATATAACACAAATAAGTTGAAGCAACTTATTTAATAGTGGCAACGTTTCAGCCAGAATTTCTAGCCTTCATCAGGGCTAAGAACAGAACAAGATAACAACCAATGAATACAGAAAATAAAAAAAAGAAAATATAAACAGAATGATATTTTTCTTTATTAAAAGAACAACGTTTTCTTTATAAAAAACACTTAGTCATTGCTGTAACGGCTTTTTTAATTCCAAGTTTGACCACTATTTGCGCTGCCACCATTAGGGACTCGACCTTCCAGCGAACAGGTTTGTTTTTATTCTTCTTTTTTGTTTTCTTTCCCCTTTCTTTATTTTACTC
>NW_027114384.1:38073-48002 GCF_000696795.3 Halyomorpha halys | reverse complement strand
CAGAACAAGATAACAACCACAGTAAGTATAGAATAAAAAAAAGAGAATATAAACAGAATGACATAAAGTAAATAATTGTACAAAATGGAATTAATAAAATTAAAGCGATGAAAGAAGTGGAAAATGTATACATAGGCAATTGAAAAAGTAGGTAAAATAAAATAATTGTATGATACTAAGGAAACGGCTCAGTTCCCTCGGCTACAAACGGCCCTACTTTTACTTATATTGTAAGGGGAAGTATTGCGGTAGTGAAAAAAATTGAATCCGTATTTTGATCGTATCACTAATTTGTGATCCTTTGATTCTAAATAACAAAGTTTCGCAAAATTTTCTGGGTGCATATGAACATTCTAGCTCAAAAACGAAAAGTCGTACGAAACTGAAATTATATTTTAAATTTCTTTATCCATTAAAGTGTTTCCTGTAACCGGTTTTTTATTATATTTTCCTTTTAATCTATGTGTTAGTCTTATTCTCGTAAAATGTATCTATTTGTTTGTTTTTGGTAAACTGATCTACTGCTGTGACTATGAATAATGGTCTGATTTCATATTACCGTCTAATATTGAATTTGTTTAGCGAGTCACTGAAGAGGATCTAGGAGGGTGAATTCCAGAGAGCGAATTTGTTGATCGGGTGAATTGAAAAATTGTGAAAGGGTGAAATTGGAGGAGCAGAAATGAGAAAGAAAAATAAGAATGAATGAAACATTTGTATTTGTTGTACAGACCGAAATGGATTGTAAAAGGAAACTGTAGGGGGGAGGGAAAATTGTTTATTATATCTTATTATTGTATCTCTTTTTTTTCTGATTATACCATGTATGTGTAATTTATATATGTCCGATTACGGATTGATAAGTATGCTATGTGAGATAGCAACCTAATGTATTTAGGCAGCATAGATAAATAAAGTATTTCTCTCTCTCTCTCTCTCTCTCTAGGGCAGGTATATGCCGGACAATATATATATATGGAAGAGAAGAGCAATCAGTGAAGTGCTTGTAGAGTCAAGTCAGTCAATATCTCATGAAATGAAGGCAAGGAGTTTAAGACAGGTGCTATATGTGGATCGAATCAATCCATCAGGACTCCTCTACGCAATGAATGGGGGTATATGGCATGGGATACCAAAAACCACATGGATAGACAGAATCAACAAAGATATGAAGAAGCTGCATACAGCAAACTGGAATGCAGTAGCCCGGCAGGCATCATGGAGAAGGCTGGTTCGGCCGGTCAAAGATCTACAGAATGCAAAAAATTCAAAAATGATAATAAAAAGACATACAGACATTAGACATACAGTAGAAGGTATTAGAGGATCAGGGATGTGACGGCCATGTGGGCTGGGGCCTAGGTCCCAAGGCGCTCGGTTCGATTTTTTTTTTTCAAAATCCTCTTTATTTATATATAATTACAATTACAAATATATAATATAATACATAGTATATATACAAATTTTACATATTGACTTTGTTTGCCGTATGGCAGTAGAAGATGGGTTACCGGGTTCGATTTCCACCTGGGTGAGTTTATATTTATTTTTCGGCGGTCCTGAAAAAATGAATCTTGAGACTCCCACCTAGGTTAGTACGCGGCGGCAACCTAGGTAGCCGCCAGGGGTTGGAAAAAAGTACCACTAGGCCCACTTGTCGGACTTATTACCCCCACCAAATGCCAGTACCAGTACCAGGTATTGGAGGATCCCCATAAACGCATAAATAGAATAATGAATAAAGATCAGTTCGGACACGAGGTTAAATATTTTTTTTGTTTCTCAAGTCTGATCACTCTTGATCGTATTGTACTTATTAAATAGTTGGGTTTTTTTTAATATCACTTCTAAAAAAATTGTAATTGAAGTAAGTCAATTTGTCAACTGCAAGGATCAAATGAAAAAAATAAATTCAGGAAAGTATTGCTACAATGAATAAAAAAGAAATGTATTTTATGAAACTAGCTAGGATTAATTAATACTGACAGTAGGAGGGGGAGAGGAAGGTTGTGAGATGAGCGGACCTCACAACAACTTATTTCATTATATAATTGAATTCATTATATTGGAGCCTTTATTTTTTTTAAAATTATTTTAGTTTTAAGATGATTAATAAGTTATTCTTGTTGATAATCTATTCTTATTTTTTTCCAGCGTTCTTACATCCTTGGTACTTTCTACAGCAGATATATGCTATATTATATCCTGTACCAGAAATCTTTTACGTGCTGCAGATTTACGTGATTTTAATAAATTATTGTTTATTGGAAGAATAGATGATGTAGATTGGAGGAAGATAGTCCGTGTGGCGGTCAATAAAGCAATCAATATAGTAAAAGAAAACTACTTATTAATTATGAGAGATAGTTGACCGTGGATGACGTACGAGAAGATGGTTGGGGGTCCGGTCAAAGTGAAACACAAATAAGTTGTACCTATTTTATTGTGCCAACGTTTCGGCTAGAGTTTCGAGCCTTCTTCAGGGCTAAAAACAGAACAAGATAACAACCACAGTAAGTATAGAATATAAAAAAGAAAGTATAAACAGAATAACATAAAATGAATAATTTTACGAAATAGAATTAGTAAAATGAAGTGATGAGAGAAGCGGGAAATAAAATATATACATAAATTAATAATAAAGTAATTGAAAAAGTGGGTAAAATAACATAATTAAGGAAATGAAATAAAAATGAAGTTATATAATGCAAAGAAGAATGAACATATTAGTTATTAATAATTTAAAGATTGAAATATGGAAAGAAAAAAAAAGAAAATATATGTAACAATAATAATTGATAAAGAGGCAAAATATAAGTTAAGTATACCATAAGAAATGAATAGAAAAAAAAAATTTTTTTTTAAAACACCAATAATAGTATAGTTAATATAACTTATAACGTGGGTAAGGAAAATGGAGAAAAGTGGAAAAAAGAAAGGGTGGTAAAATAAAGAAATGGGAAAGAAAAAAAAGAATAAAACGAACCTGTTAGCTTGAAAATCAAACGCCTAATGGATATTGTGCCAATGATGGCCAAACTCTGAATTAAAAAGCCGTTACAAGAATGACTAAGTGTTTTTTAAGAGGATAAGTGTTTTTTAAACTACTTATTGTTAACCAAGGTTTCGGCCCACTTTGCAGGGTTTCGTGAGGGCTGATAAGAATGACGCTCTGATGCCTACTGGTAGTTGTGATGTGCCAAATGTGGCGAAACCTTGGTTAACAATAAAAAGTTATTTGTTACTATTTTGGTTCCTTTATTGACCGCCACTCGGACTATCTTCCTCCAAATGATTGTATTAATTAATTATGAGAGATAGTTGACCGTGGATGATAAATGAGGGGAAGATGGTTGGGGGTGAGGTCAATGAAAAACACAAATAAGTATGATTAACTTATTTTAATGTGCCGACGTTTCGGCTAGAGTTTCTAGCCTTCTTCAGGGCTAAAAACAAAACAAGATAACAACCACAGTAAGTATAGAAAAATAAAAAAATATAAAAAGAAAGTATAAACAGAATAATTTTACACATACAATGAATAATTTTACAAAATAGAATTAATAAAATGAAGTGATGAGAGAAGCGGGAAATAAAATGTATACATAGGTAATTGAAAAAGCGGGTACAATAAGTTACTTTAGGAAATGAAATAAAAATAAAGTTATATAATGCAAAGAAGTATGAACATATTAGTTATTATTAATTTAAAATTTAAATATGAAAAGAAAATGAAAATTGAGAGGAAGAAAATATATGTAACAATAATAGATGATAAAGAGGCAAATTATAAGTATAGTGTACAAAACTTATAACGCGGGTAAGCAAAATGGATAAAAGTGGAGAAAATAAGGGGAAAGAGTAAAATAAAGAAAGGGGAAAGAAAACAAAAAAGAAGAATAAAAACGAACCTGTTCGCTGGAAGATCGAGCGCCTAATGGTTACAGCGCAAATGGTAGTCAAACTCAGAATTAAAAAAGCCGTTACAGCAATGACTAAGTGTTTTTTATAAAGAAAACGTTACGGGAGGGTGAAAATAAAAATTAGCAAAATTTTAGAAGAAGAAAGCGTGTGAGAGGGTGATGAGAAAAGATGATAGGAAGAATTAAAAATATATATTAACTAACGAATTATCGAATAACGAAGTACCGGAAGATGAAGAGGAAACGTAATATAGGTGGGGGACGACAAATGTGTAAGAAAAGGTTTTAAAGATGAAATAATACGTTCAAAAGTGGGCGGAAAAAAAAAATAATGTGAATTTATTAAAAAAAAAAAAAGTGAAAATTACTTTTTTAATAAATTAACTATTTGTGAATATGTTAATGATAAGTTGTTCTTATCGGTTTTTAAGTAGACGGAAGAAGGCTCTAATTGGATATAGAGGCTTTCAGAGATGAGCCTTTTGTCATGGTTATGAACAGTAGCGAGTATAGACGTTTTATCGAAATCGAAGGAATGATTGTATTAATTATTTATAATTAATTGGAAATATTCAATTTGCCTTGACAGATAGCCTATAAAAAGGCCTAGGGCTCTTAGTCAAAAAGATAAAACCTAATAGTTTTATTTTTATTTTTCCCTCTTACTAACAGAATATTTTTCTTATGCTCGTACACTTGGACTCAGGAATCAATATATTTTAATATATCTTAAGGAGCAAACTTTAGAGAGAATGACAAAGCTAATTAAGGGATGGTTGACGAAGGATCCTCTTTACAATTGTGATGGGGACCATAAAGGACGAAGGATAAAGGATTTTATGACAGGACATCTTTTATGCAAGCCCTGCCGGCGGCACTAAACTCGGCATTTACTGTTCCACTCGCTCAAACTGCTCGGTCTGTTGGCTTTAATCAGTCGCTTTGGAACGAGCCCTGATCAAACCGTTCACTCGGCACTAGGTAGTTGTTGCTTTATAAAGGTGCAGAACTCAATAAGGGATTGATGGAGTTTCATTGAGGAACTGAAAGGGTCAACTTTATTGAGGTCGGCTATCGCGAGCCTGGACCATTGTTATATCCCCGCCGCCATTTTCAAGAATACAACCTGGGCTTGTGTTGGAACGGGCTTCATAAGCTTTAATGAACCCCAATCAAGGGTCTGCTTATAAACCATTTAAAAATATACACATTGTTTTCTTATTTCACGGTCATATTTTAGTTGTCAAAATACCAATAAAGTATGTTCAATACGTTTTCAATAATGTTCAATGTAAAATTTATTAATATTTTTAATAAATTCATATTTCCACATACTTTGATTGCACAAGAAATGTCAAAGAAGTTCTAGTTGTGAACGCCTGAAACTTCGTATAGGCAATAAATGATTCGAATATGTATGATGAACAAAAGTATTATAACCACAAATTTTGACTTATCCTTAGTTATATGTTTATCGTTTACAGTTGCCCACGCTCAGCGGAGAAGGGGTGAGTTAAAGGAAAATAATAAAAACAAAAATAAATATAATCGCAAAAGGAAAAAAACAAAAAACAATTACTCCTTAGGCGCCACGTTATTTTTTCCTTGATAATAACGAAAACCCCGAAGCATTATGCCCACAACATAGCTAAAATATACCACTATATAAACAATTGTTGAATTATGACCACTGGCGAATACCTTTACATATAGATGACCGAAAACTTAGGGGTGTTACCTACCCACCCCGGTGTTACAACCCATCAGTTGAATTATCATAATATTCCGTGAACAACGACAAAAAAAAACATAAGTAAATTAAAAAGTTGAAATCAGAGAAAGAACAGCAGAACTATATGTACAAAAGTATAATAATAATAAGAAATCTATATACAGAGAATGAAAAAGGAAAAAAAAAGAATTCTTATCAATTAATGAAACAATTAAAACTTATAGGTTGACTTAACCTTAATAACTATATTTACATTATTATTCTCTTATCCAGGACATGATGAAGAAACGTCACTGCACTATATCCCCACTTCTAAATGTTAATGACCGCCCATTGAAGTAGAACACCATAATTTTGAAAAACAAAACATATAAGATGACATTTCTCATATGGTTCTATTTAGGTTCAAACAGTAAAGACAGAGGGCCTTTAAACTATTACCACTTCACATTTAACAAGCGTAACGTGTTGCAAAATCAAGCTGTCACCTTCACTAAACCAAAACCCACTCGTCTGAACATACGAGTTCCAAAATCAGAACTGTCGCCATCACAAAAACAAAGCTCACTCGTCTAAAACATATCGCTCGTGTTTTGTTTTCACCATGACAACCGTAACACCTCTTGTGTACACAGATCTAGCCAGAGTTTTTATTTCACCATGGCAACCGTGACACCATGTTATAAAATATTTACGTTAATCTTAAATAGTCAAATCATGCTTGATATGATGATACTAATCATGCTTCCCTGCACACTGCGGATCCCACAACCTACCTTAAAAGGCCCTTCAGGTAATGAAAGGATATTTATGTTTATTAGTGTATACATATCCCTATTTTTGTAGTATGTATTGGTTTTTCTTTTGAGAAAATTAAATTAATAGAAGATTGACAAAAAAAAAAATATAATTATATTATGCAAATTATTGGAGATTACCAATTTGGTTTTAGGCAAAATTGTTCAACCAACGTGTAAACGCCGGAGGGATGGAGTGAAACGTAGACGTGAGGATTGTGTTAAGACTGATTTATAGATTTGGATTTGGAAGGGCGTTATTCATTGGTCATTTTAATATAAGTTTATTGAAACAATATAAAAAGCAAATTGTAAAAGGTTTACAATATTTAAAATTTCAAAATTATAATAAATTCTGTTCACTCTCTTGAGACTGGTTTAAACATTGTTTAAATAAATTTAGTTGTATTCAACTATTTATTTCTTAAAAAATTTCAATGTTTCGTTCAATTTAGCCATCCTCAAGTACAATCTTAATTACTAATTAACATTCACATCAATAATCTTCTTTTTTTTTACACATTTATTGAAATAACAACTTTATATTATAATGCATTCAGTAAATCTGATCTAAGTTAAATTGGAGTGTTACAGGCTTGTAGAGAAACTACCCATTGGTAGCGCTCTAATGACATTTTACATTAGCTGGTCTCGTGGTCATCTTCTTTTCAGGCGCCTCGGAGGATTGTCAGGAATGGAAGAGGATGCAAGATTATATCTAGGGGGTTTGAGAGTTTATAATGGAAGGAGTGATATCTGGTTATAAATATTCAAAAAGAATTTGAATTGAATTTAAAGTTCATTCCATTTAGATGAAAGCTTTGAACCATGTAGTATATTACTAACTTCTTATAATAACGTAAGAATCCCCCAAGGAAAAAAGTTTAAACTAAAAAAAAAACCTTCATTTTAACCTTTAAAAACTCCATTAAAATTCATTTTTCCATAACTACACATTAGTAGCACTCTTATGACGTTGTTACACCAGCAGGTCTCGTGGCCATCTTCTTTTCAGGCTTATCGGAGGATTGCCAGGAATGGAAGAAGTGCAAGGTTAGAAACTAGTTGGTTTCGGTGGTTAGGGAGTTTATAATGGAAGGAGTGATATTTGTTTCGGGCTAGATCGGTTACATAGGGAACATTAAGGTCTTTATGTATGATTTTATTCGTGAAATAGTAAGGAACGTTGAAGTCTTTACGAAGTATTTTGGATTGTAAGGACTGAATACGAGAGAAATTCGAAGGAGTGGAGTCCCAAAGCTCAACGCCGTATGTCCAGATTGGTCTTATTACAGTCAGATAGATCAGTCTTTTGTAATAAGTTGGAAGTTTAGACCGTTTGTCTAGTAATTGCTGTAATAGTCGGAATAATAAATAATCTAAAAACTATTTGCAGGCTGTTCTTCTCAGATCATTAATTCCTGTCAAAAATACCCTATTTTGTCACTCTTCACATTAATATTAAAACTTTTAGTTACAGGTCAATTTAATCTTATCATCACTTTCTTATCTCAACAATATTCTTTTTTAATAAATTATAGATAATCCTGGAGAATTGAATCTTAAATTTCTTTTTACATATGTAACACAGAACCTTTTACTTAGAGCTGGATACCTACCATCGTAATAGAAGATATATTTTTATTTTGTTTTTTTAATATTATTAAATATGAAGTGAAGTTTTTGTTTTATTGTTTTTATTCTAACGAATATGGATAGCCCAGCTTTGGTACATTGATTGTTATTAGTTTACTTAAATGATCTTTAACTCACCATTTTTGTAAAATTACTTCGATTGATTATTTGTTTTATGTGTTTCACAGGCAGACTCTATTTGTACGGGGATTGCCACATAAACAAATAAATAAATAAAGTATTAAGTATTATAGATTGTCCTTGATGATGCACGAATTAGCTTAAACATTGGACTCTTAAAGAAATAAATTGTGTTTTGAGATTTAAATTGGATACAATTTCATTTTTTTAAACATTAATTAAATATTTTAGACAAAAATATTAAATTTATATATTATAATGTTTTTTTTTATAAATATTTATTATAAAATAAAATGATTCCTTTGATTTAAATGATAGAATTTTATCAAGTAATATATAGTATATTCCCAGTGCCCTTATTAAAGTGAACCTGTTGGTAGTGAAAATATTGCAGAGTTGTAGAGAGTGGGTGTAGCTTAAATCTCTAACTGTAGGGATCTTCCTATATGAGAATATCAGAGATCTTCTTTATGAAACATCTCCTTTCTTACGGTATATAAATTTATTATTTATATAGAACTAGCAGACCTGGCAAAATGCTATTGCTAGATTATTTTATTTAAAAATAAATTTAAATTAACTCTTGTATTTGTGTCATAACCTTGATAAATTTTATCAAATAGTGATAAATGGATTTTAATTTTTGATGATGTTTTAATAACCTGCATGATGTTGAATTTTTAAATCATTTAGTACAAAAATTGTATTAAGATTGTCCCTGAGGATGGCATTGGAAACGTCGGATGTGTAAGGAAAATAAAATGTGTTGAGACTAAAATGAATAAAAATTAAATTATTTATCTAATTGAAATATTACGTTAAAATAATAATATTTTATTATTATGATTTGGCAATTTAAATTAAACCAACATTGCAATAAGAAACAACATAGTTTTTTTAATCATATTTTAATGAACTTAAATGGATTTTCTTTTTTCATACTATAATTCTACGATGCTTAACTCTCTCTCTCTCTCTCTCTCTCTCTCTCTCTCCCCTCTCTCCCCTCTCTCTCTATCTCCTAAAAAATAATTTTAGGGTAATTTCATTTGCCCGCAACCCTTATTTAGGTGGTTGCTTAAAAATATTGAGTTACACGATAAAAAAAGGTTTTGTTGGTTTTAGTAACTTTTTTTTTAATTTTGAATATGGAACATTTTGAAAAAAAACAAAACAGTTAAAGTGGTCAAGTAATTGAAAAGTTTGTTGTGGACACAAATTCTAACCATTCCCATTTATATATTTAGATATAATATACATATTATCAGTTATTTCATGTAATCTATTTAACCGAATTTGAAATCATGAGAAGCTATTTTTAAAAGTTTTTTCAATATATATAGATAATTTAGAACGTATAATTTCAATTATGATGAATATGGCCAGGGTTGCGGTCAAAAAGAGTTTACAAGTTTACAACTATTTATTATCCGCCGTTTCACCCCACTTTTCTGTCAAAGACTTTCATCTGTAAAGTCTTCAGAGAACAAATAATAAATACTATATTTGTTCTTTTTGACCGCAACTCTGACAATCTTATATTTGAAAGTTTAGTTTGAAAACCGTTATTGCATTGGTAAATTTAATAACCTTTGTAACCAGTGATGGGGATAGAGTGGGCTCAGGGATCCTCAGGTCGATTGTGTAAATATTGTATATTAGAGTGTAAATGTGACTAGAGACTATATTATTTTATCATTA
>NW_027114384.1:29640-37797 GCF_000696795.3 Halyomorpha halys | reverse complement strand
TTTTTTTATTTTATTTTAGTATATATGAGATCATCCATTACTATTACCTATTGCCCACAAATGTGTAGCAGATTATAGATATTATAAATAATTATTTTATTTAGAAAATAAAAATAACCTTTATAAAGTTCATATTCAAATTAACTATCTCGGTTTGAGAGGTCGCGTGCGTTGCTAATTTTTATTTATTATATTGGATTATAAAATTTAAATGATATTCAAAATATCGACATTGTTTCTAAAAGTGTCAGATTATTAATATCAGTGTAACCCGTTTCGAAATCTGAAACTTACCCTTTATCATAAATGAAGAGAGATATTTTTAGAAGCCAATTTTTTAAAAGATATTAGACACGTTGTCCTGTTAAACAACGACTAATTTTTTTCCTCCAAGTATAAAAGAGCAGGTAGATGGAGGGGTAATGGGGCCTGTGTTAGGAATAGATATCCCGTGATGGATGATGGACTGGTATCTAGTATCCAGTATCTGGTATCTCGAGTCATTACGAAGGATGATGACCCATTGTCGCTGTTCAACTCGGCCCAGTCGAGCGGCAACTTTAGTCCGTCGAGGAAATCACCATTGTATTCCTCGTCTTCAGTAACACCCCTCACCCCCTCTTCATCACCCCCTTTCCTCCCATCCTTCCATCACCGTCATGCAAATGGTCTTCGCTAAATCGAGCACTGAACGGATGGTCTGGATTTTATAGGACGGCTTCTCTATTAGTTGATTTCCTCTATAGCCTATAGAGAGAAAATATAATAGAATAAAGTGTCTATGGAATGTGAAATATGGAAAAATGAATTTTAATGCAGTTTTTAAAGGTTAAAATGAAGGTGTTATTTTTTTAGTTTAAACATTTTTTTTTTTTTACTTTTTTCCTTGGAGGATTCTTACGTTATTATAAGAAGTTAGTAATATACTACAGGGTTCAAAGCTTCCATCCAAAAGGGATGAACTTTAAATTCAATTCAAATTTTTTTTAAATATTTATAACCAGATATCACACGAGCATTCCTGACAATGCTCCAAGGCGCCTGAAAAGAAGATGGCCACGAGACCAGCTAATGTAAAATGTCATCAGAGTGCTACCAATGGCTAGTTTCTCTACACGCCTGTAACACTCCAATTTAACTTAGATCAGATTTAATAAATGTATTATAATGTACAGTTGTAAATAGCAATAAATAAATATTAAAAAAAAAAAAATTATACTGGTATTATTAAAAGACTATATTGAAAGTTACACGATGAACAAATAGGCTCCTTGCTCAATCGTTGTTTAAGAAAGATTACTTATTACAAAATAGTTAGCCCCTGAAAGTTCATGGGGTACAGATTTTAATTTAAAATTACATGAAAAAAGGATTTATTCAAACTTGTAAATTAAATGGTTAATGTTCACAGTAAACTTTTGAATTACTGGACTGATTTACAAGCTGTTATTTTTTTGGGGGGGAAAGTACTGAACCCCCCATTTCTCCAGTAAAAAAAATGTTACGAACAAATTTAAATATTTTCGTCAAGTAGCTCAATTTCGGTTTTAGTTTGGCTGCTGACGTTTTAAGGTTTGTGATTAAATTCCCAACAAATATAAAAAAAAAATATTGAAATCTGAATATTATTAGCAAAGATGCGAAATGTTAAACTTTTCAATCATATTTTTGGAAATCTGAATTTTGGCAATTTATTAGTTTTTTTTTTTTTAATGCGCGAGCTAAGATACTTCGGAATTGTAGAATAACAATTATTTCCTGCCTTTGACCTCGTTTTAATTTTCTGATTCATTTCATTTTTTTTTCTAATTACCGAAGAACTTAAATACTTAAACCTATCTACTTGTTCAATGTATTTCCTCCAATATATACCGTTATATCACCGAATTATCCCCCAATTATAATGCTAATGTTTACCATTTATTTTCTTTTGTCCGTATTTATTTTGAAACCCAGTTCCTTACTTGAGTTTATCAACGTAGTTGTATTTAGTTTTATACTTTCCTTGTACTTGAAAACAATAGACTTCAAATTGATTTATACAGCATAGCTATATTTTATGTTGTAAATAGTCACTCTTTTTATATTTTGATTTAAACAAACCTCAAAACTTTATATTTTTTATTTAAAAAAAAAAAAAAAATTAAAAGGATATTTTACCAAATTAAGATACATTGGGTGGGCAAAACCAGTATATATATTTTTTGTTAGGACTTTATAGTGATTATTGAATTTATATGTTCAGATTTTGTTGGTTATTTGGTTTTCTTTTTGTAAAGCAGTTAAATATAGCCAATAGAAAGAAATGCTGGAAAAAGTATTGATAATTAAATTGTATTTATAAAAACCTTGGAATGCTACGCCTCAAAACTACTTATTTCTAATAAGTAGCCAATAATATTTGAGGTAAAAGCCCTTTTTCTGAGCACATCCTCAATTTTGATTTTTTTTTTAATTACCATAATTTTGAGTTTCATTTGAACAATGTTAAAGATAACCCCTTTACAAATTTTTTCTTTTTAACTATTTTATATTTCGAAGTGGAACTTGGTAAGTCTTATTGGTAGTAAATTCGACTTAGCAAACTATTCCAGTTCTTCTCCAACGCAAGTATGAAATTTTCTAGTTCAGGTTTGGGATTCAGTGAGAAGTGGGTGGTTAAAATCTTTGAAATTAAGCAGTTTTTAGTGGTTCTCCATTATGATTTGTTATTGGTTGTGAAATTTTATGTAAAGGAAAGTAAATTTTTAATTTTCTAATATCTACTTTTAGTTTGTTGGTCAATTTGGTATAGCTTGTCCTACGCCACTTCGTCCTTGCTCGTTTTTCGTCCTTGATACGAATATGCTGTGGCAAGTCAAGCCGTTTTTCAATTTCAGGCGCTTTTTAAATATTGCTCAATTAAGCATTAGATTAGTTTTTATTAATATATTCTTGTTTGAGAGTGGTTTAGTTTATTTAAAAACAAATTTGATCCTTTTTTTTTTTAACTTTATTCTTTTCAAAACCTTCCAACGTTTGGACCCTCAGGTCATTTTCAAGAATACCTTTATTTTGTTGTCATTTTCTCTTTTAATATTCTTAAAAATGCCGGCTAATTGCCTTTGTCCCATCTATAACTTCTCCTATATAACTCTTTCTTAAATTTAAAACTTGTACTATCCACTTCTCTTCTTTCTTTCATTTACACAATGTTTCAGTTACACAAGGTTAGTACAAGTTTTAAATTTAAGAAAGAGTTATATAGAAGAAGTTATAGATGGGACAAAGGCAATTAGCCGGCATTTTTAAGAATTTTAAAAGAGAAAATGTCAACTAAGTAAAGGTATCCTTGAAAATGACCTGAGGGTCGAAACGTTGGAAGGTTTTGAAAAGAATAAAGTTGAGAAAAAAGGATCAAATTTGTTTTTAACTAATTAAATATCTTAAAGTCTCCTCTTCCCGTTTTAAGCTAACATTTCAAAAATTACATATAAACGTCGCTCGCCGGGGGTATTTGCTGGGCGGGTCCGGCCTTTTTTTGTGTTATCTCTTCTTGTGATAGTGAAATGTCGTACATCGACTAATGACGTTTTTCAATTTCAGGCGCTTTTTAAACATTGCTCGATTAAGCAATCTTAAAGTCTCCTCTTCCCGTTTTTAGCTAACATTGCAAAAGTGATATAGGACCGTCGCTCCCCGGCTTTCTATTTATTCAACTGACATTTCTTCAACTCTTCAACTCACATCTATTTGTACCTATTTATTCTTTATTTTTTTCAATGGAGGGTACGAAAAAGCTGTATTTTTATTTATTTATGGGGTTTATTGCTATTAATTCTGCTAGTCGAAGCATTGTCATTGATAGTTGCTGTGAGTTTCCTATAGCTTTGTCAATGTCTTGTTTTATTTACAGTTGAATGTCTAAAAGTCTATTTTCTATAATCCAATGAAACGTCATCCAAGAATTCAACAATGAGGAATTCCTCGTAAACGACTTAATGGATTTTCATTATTAATAAACTGAATTATTTAAAATAGCATTTAGTACAACTTATACTTAGTACCACAGTTTAGAAAATAAGCTATAGTTGAAACTAATAACTAAAATTGTCATGGATACGATATTTATTTATCAATGGTTCATTCATGACTGAGTCGTTTCCATGGCAATGTCAGCTATTAGTTTCAACTTTAGCTAATTTTGGCCATCTCTGCTCAGTACACATTTGTAATTTAACATGAAATTAGATTTTAGAAATTATCAGGTTTAAACTCATAATTACTTTAATGTGAAAAATTGCTATTAACTCTCCCAACAAGATTGGTATATAATGTAACAATATTTTATGGCGAACTATCTACCTAAATCATTTTATAATATTCTTTATTGATGCTGTGAGTTTTCCTATAGCTTTGTCAATGTCTTGTTTTGTTTACAGTCGAATGTCTAAAATTCTATTTGAGTCACATTTAAATTTGACCGAATCGACTATTCCTGTAATCGATGAAGGAGCGGAGGGCTTAGGTACAAACCTTGGATGTAAAAAAAGCAGAACTGGACTATAATCTGATGAAAGGTCATTCAGGAATACAACAATGGCTTAGGAGGAGGAAATGTGGGAGGTGATAAACATGTCTAGGATATCATGGCATTTTTTGAGGGATCTATGCCAATAAGGTGAGAGAGTGGAATAGGTATTGGAGGTGAAAGCACGGGATAATCTCCGCCAGCAATGAATCGCGGGCTAAGGATTCGCAATAAGGAATCAAGGAGATTATAAGAAAGGTTATTACCAGGAGGACAGTATACAGCTGAAAAGGTAACATGGAAAGGGCGAGTTGAAATAATAACCGAGGTGGATTATATAGCATAGTATCAGTTGGATTGGAAGGAATGAGGGTATGGGATTTGTGGATAAGGATGCAAGAGCCAGTCAAAAAGGATGGGAAGTGTTGTCTGGATGGTCTGATCTATAAGTGTGAAATGAATTTCAGTCAGTAGGGCTATGTCAATGTATTTATCATGTAGGAATAAATCGAGTTCACCACGGTGATTTTGTTGGCCATTAGCATTTCAGAACACGACAACTAGTGGCTTTGTGCTCATTGTGGGAAGTGAAGTGGGATTTCGATGGTAAAATGTATTTTAATGGAAGAAGATAGAAGTTTTAGTTTTAATAGATTTTATATTTTATCCGTTCTATAAGATTAGTCGATATTTACTGTAATATGTCTAGTTTCAGGAAAAATAAGGATTTGTAACACTATTTATAATTATAATGTCTTCTACATTGGATATTGACTAAATTTAAGTATTAAAGAGCAGAGAGCAACCATAAATTCTCCCTGAGACAAAGTACACAAGACGATGGTCCAGAATTAAGTTGTTCCATCCTAATCTGTGTTGCTAAGCCGATAAAAAAAGGACCCAAAGAAGGGATCCTGTTTAATTGGCTCCCTCCAGGTTGCGAGGTAAGCCGGTAACTAAGTATGCCTTTAACTTCATCTCTAAAGAAAATAATTGCCCATTTTATATAAGCATATATATATATATATATATATATATTGAGCTGACGCTTCGACTTTTTTTAATTTTTTAATCATTGTACTGATGCTTTGACAATTTATAAAAAATAGTTGATAAAATTAACGAATAGTCACTTTTTTTTTTAATTTAATACCTAATAATAACTGTTAAAAATTAATTGATAATTGGAAGATCGCTGATTGACTGTACATAACATATAAAATGAAGTAGTGCAAGAGCCCGGACGAAAAAAAAGCAGTCATCTCACCCCAATTTTTTATTACTTTAATGAAAACTAGGTATAATTACTAGTCAAAATTTATGAGTCTGCCAAGTATTGTTAGGGGGAATAAAAAATGGTGGTTATTTCAAAAACTTAAAAAGAATTAATTTTTCATTCGGAGCTCTATCTTAAAAACTATCAACAACACTAGAAAATCGAAGTGAATATTATTTAAAGAAGAGTAAATTTGTGAAATATTAGCGCTAAAAGAGCTATTTACGTCTTATTGCTCTCGAGATATAGCTTTTTAAAAAGCAAACTTTCTTAAAAATCTACTGAAAGATTAGTAGTTAGTTAATTTATTTTGAGAAATCTATATCTCAGGAACTATAAAACGTACAGATGTCTATTAGCACTCAAATTAAAGCTAGTTTAATGGACTATAAATAAGTTTATGACCTTTAGCATCGTAGGAATAGTAGGTTTCATGATATTTGCTTAAATAAATTGATTTATAGTTGTTCTAAATAAGTTTGATTTATGAAAAACTTCGTTTCAGGAACCATTGGATGTACAGATGTTTGCCAACGCTCAAATTAAAGCTAGTTAAATTTACTACAAAATAAATAATTATGTTTCTCTTTGTAGGAGTAGTAGTTTTTATGAAATTTGACAAAATAAACTCATAAAATGTTAATTTCTAGTTGTTCGTATAAAATGTTGATACTCACATATGAATATAAATTTGGCAAAAGAAAATTTGTCCGAACAACTATAAATCAACCTATACTTGGTAGACTCATCAATTTTGACTAGTAATTATACATAGTTTTCATTAAAGTAATCAAAAATAGGGGTGAGATAACTGCCTCTTTTCTCCTCTTGGGCTCTTGTACTAAAGGCGGTCCTGGTCTGATCAAAAGAACTCAAATCGTAATTAAACTACTTATTTTGAGCCTACGTTTCGCCCCCATTTATCGGGGGTAAAAAAGATACAAAAAACTAAAATAATAAGTCATATAAAAGATTACATGAAATAAAAGTAAACTTAAGTATGACTGAAAACAATTAAAAATATGTGAACATTTGTATAAAAATGAACTAAGCAAAAAAAAAAAATCAGTAAAATTTATAATTCAACATGAATTGCATAAGGTAGTATACAATTAATGAAAATGGAAATAATAACTAATCAAAAAGTAGATAAAAGAAAAATTTAAAAACAGTACATACTAAAAGACGGAAAATAACGGATATAAAAATAATTTAAAAATGAAGGAAAATGGAAAAGTAGTGCTTAACATGCATGCCACTTTTCCCAAATGACTCGAAAAAACATCTTAATCCTTAAACAGCTCTTTAAATTCCGTCATTCATTTCCTCACTTACTGGCCACCTTATAGTATCCACCTTCTCTCACATTTCGATTACGGAAGCCTAATGTATGGAGGACTATCCATTAAACAAGAAAAGAGACTAAAAAGACTAATGAACTGCTTCATAAGATTCATTTTCGGTATTCCTAGGCGTTCCCATAGTACAAGAGCTCAGGAGGAGAAAAAGGCTGTTATTTCACACCAATTTTTGATTACTTAGTTGAAAACTAGGTATAATTACTAGTAATAATTAATGAGTCTGCCAAGTATAAGTAGGTGGAATAAAAAATGGCGGCTGTTTAAAAACCTATAGCTCTATTAGGGCTAATATTTCATCAAATTTACACTACTTTAAATAATGTTCTTTTTAAATTTTCTAGTGTTGTTGGGAGTTTTTAACATACAGAGCTCCGAAGGAAAAATGAATATTTGTTTAATGTTTTGAAACAGCGGCCATTTTTTATTCCCCCTACCTACACTTAGCAGACTCATCAATTTTGACTAATAATTATACATAGTCTTCATTAAAGTAATCAAATATTGGGGCGAGATAACTGCCTTTTTTCCTCCCGGCTCTTGTACTATCATATCTCACATGATTATGAACTATTCAAAACAAAGTTGGCTCAATCCCAGTATCCGAAGACAATACCTCATTGGCACATTTATATTCCAAACCCTAATAATGAAGAAACCTACCTACTTCATTGAATTCCATACCCTACGTTTATCTATTCACCAATTAAACACAAGATCCCATCCTACCTATCTTTCTATCGCTACCTGTAGAGTTGCCTACTATGAAAAATCTTTTGCTATCCGATCTACCTCATTTTAGAATTCCTTACCCATATCCATCCGTAAAGCTTCCACCTTAACCTCATTCATTTATCAACTATATATCCATCTTCTAGAACATCAAACTGCTATGAACTTATGAACAATAAGAAACATAATAGACATAGATAAATAAGTATTTTGATTCAAATTGATTCGCGAAGATGGTCGCGGGGTGCGGTCAGCAAAAAAACAACATAAATAAACAAAAA
>NW_027114384.1:15059-29290 GCF_000696795.3 Halyomorpha halys | reverse complement strand
ATTTTATTTATATATATAGTTTTATCTATTTTATTTTTATTTATACAATAATTTTTTTTCTCTCTAAATAATGGTTGTTGTCTTTTGTTGGTTGATGTCTTGACCGCACCCCACGACCATCTTCTCCAATCAGTAATCTACGGTCAACTATCTACACCTCATATTTTGATTCAAATTTTATTTTATTTAAATATTGTTATAGATGCCATTAAATATGTTCAAAATACAATGTAGCCAGCCACAGCTGATAAATCTGTTGGATATTGTCATTCTTAGGGGACCAAATGTCCTAAATAAAGATTAATTAAAAAAAAATATTTTTTTTACGATTTAAGTACCTCTAAAGCTTCTCTACATTGAGTCAGATTGTTAAAAATTCAGTTTTGTATTGAGTTGGTGATAGAAAAGCGCTTCTTGGAGATCTCAATGTTTTCCTCTTACCCTCAATATTTTTTCTTAAACAATTTTTCCAAACAAAATTAAGTTAAAATACGACCTTTGCGACGGGGCTTTGCTGCTCACTCCCCCCCCCCCAATATCCAGTTCTGTGGAACCTCCCCATTACACTTATACTTTTCCCATTAAGTATTAATAAAAATTCCATCCATTATCGGCTAAGCCGGTTCCAGTTAATGACTAATCGACCGCCAGTGGGAGTCGATAATTACATCGAGAATTCGAGAGCCGAAGAGGAAGTGAAATTATAGTAATCAAACTATTTCCCAGCCTGAGACTAAATGAGCCAGTTATTAAACCGAAAATAATATTTCCTCTTAACGAGGTAACTTGCTAAGAAAGTATTCTAAGTGAGGGGAGGAAAAGAGGAGAGTAGAGACGAAGAGAGAGTAAGAAAGTAAGATTTGTGCTTCACTAAGACTTGCCCTAATAAAAGACTTCGAGGTAGCAGGGTACATATTAAAATCATTAAAGTCCTTCAGCTAAGTCTCTTTGTAAGGCGTGGCTTTGTCGTCGAGAGATATTAAAATGCACTTCTCCAAGGATAATGATATTGTTAATACAGCTTTCTCAAGGATAAGCTTTTCCTTATAGTTTTGTTTGAACTGGATATCTTAATGATATAAACAAATGTTTATTTACTAGAGACCGGATTATTATGCACCGAAAAAATAAATAAATAATTAAAATACTTTATTTTCAAAAACCTTGAAGCGATGTTCTTCCTTTAGTGTGTATGTCTCACATTCGTAAAGCTACCTCATTTTGGAATTCCTTACCCATATGATTCCGTAATGCTTCCTCTTTATCCTCATTCATTTATCAAATATATATCCATCTTCTAGAATATCAAACTTCCATGAACTTGTGAATAATAAGAAACATTATAGACATAGATAAATCAGTATTTTTTTTCAAATTTTATTTTATTTAAATATTGTTATAGATCCATTTAAGTATGTTCAGAAGTCAATGTAGCCAGCCAAAGCTGCTAAATCTGTTCCATATTGTTATTCTTAGGGGACCAAGTTTCCTAAATAAAGATTAATTAAAAAAAAATTATCCGCAAGGTGGCGCGGCACCCATCTTGTGGATAATTTTTTCATTCCAAATTCTTTGGTTAAAATGTGATATACTCATTCAGATGACATCCCTACTGCTTCAGCAATCTCATGCACTTTTAGTCGACAATCCTCCATTACCTTTTTATGCACCTTTGCGATAGTTCTGTGGTCGTAGCACTTTTTTGGCCGTCCACTACGCGGGTCATCATCTAAGCTACTCACTAGTCCACTTGGCACGAGTCCCCCAGTGTGTTCTGGAAGTCAATATGAATTTCCTTTGCTTTCATACCTTTCTTTACAAAGTACTTAATCACTGCTCGAATCTCAGTTTTTTCCATTGTCACAAATCACTACGCATAAAACAACAACAAAGAGTCGTCACTATCACTCACGCCACGTGTTCACTCACAAAGGATATGTGATTATTGCGCGGGAACCTCGTTGCTCTAGCACTGACATCTAGCACTGATTCCGAGAACTTTTCAAACCACCCTCGTATATCAGATTAATTAAAATGAAGAATTATGAGTTTATTAAATTTTATATTAGTCCTTACTTTTTCAGAACGGTGAATATATTTTGGGCTCCTTAATATTGATTAAATATAGACCTAAGCTGGAATTCCTCGGAAACAACTTAATGGATTTTCATTATTAATGAACTTAATTATTGAAAATAGCATTTAGTACAACTTATACTCAGTACCATAGTTGGGAAAATAAGCTATATTTGAAACTAATATCTAAAATTGTCATGGATACGATATTTATTTATCAATGGTTCATTCATGAAAAAGAGTCGTTTCCATGGCAATGTCAGCTATTAATTTCAACTATAGCTAATTTTGGCCATCTCTGCTCAGTATACATTTGTGATCTAAAAAAAAAATATTTTTTAGAAATTATCAGGCTTTACTGATAATTACTTTATTGTGAAAAACTGCTACTAACTCTCCCAACAAGATTCATATATAATGTAACAATATTTTATAGCAAACTTTCAATCTAAATCATTTTATAATATTCGTAGATCTACTAAATGTAAATAAATACTTCGTTCCTTTGAATAGTTTTGGGGATAGCATTACCCAATATAACTCCTTAATATATAATATATTTCAATGATAATTATATTATATAAAGATGTATAATTGGTAAAATAGAAAACACCTTTGGGAAGGTTTTGTAATATTAATAGTTTTAAAGACTAAAATAATTTTAATTTTTTTTTTTAATAATTTATTTATATAAACTGTATACACATATATACAACAAGCAAATTTGCTGTAGGTGACATAGTGACATGATAAAAACATATGGAGAATCTACCCACTGATAGAACTCCAATAACATTTCTAGAGGAGAAGATCTTGAGGCCATCTTCTTTTCAGACGCCTAGGAGGATTATTAGGTATTGAATGAGAAGTCAGGTTAGAAACAAGTGGATTTGGGTGGATGAGAAGTTTATTATGGAAGGAACGGTATCTGGTTCTGGCCAAATCGGCAACATATGGAACATTGAGGTCCAGATGTATGACTTGATTTGTGACAAAGTAAGGAGCATTAAGGATATTACGAAGGATTTTGACTGTAAGGATTGGATTCTGGAGGAATTTGATGGTTTATTGGAGCCCCAAAGCTCAACTCCGTATGTCTAGATAGGCCTTATAATAGTCATGTAGATCAGTCTTTTGTAATGGATTGGCAATTTAGACCGTTCGTCTAGTAAATGTTGCAATAGTCGGAATCTACGAGCAGTTTCTTGTCCTTTTAGTCTTGTATGAGGATTCCATGTCAGTCGTTTGTCGAGATGTAGTCCTAAGTAACGGATCTGTTCGACAGGAAAAAGTGGAGTATTCCTGGTGGGGTATTAATTTTAATTAATATCAATAATTTTTGATGATTGGTTTCAGTAAGTTTCGATATTCTTATCCTGTATGAGTTACCAATGCTATTATTGTATAAGATCCGGAAAAAACAATAGGGCAGTTTTTACTTTAATGAAAACTATATATAACTACTTGTCTAAATTGATGAATCTGCCAAGCATAGGAAAGGGGAATCAAAATGGCGGCTGTTTTAAAACATTAAAAAAAAATTCATTCGAAGCTCTATAACTTTAAAACTATTTTTTATTTTTTATTTTTATACCAGATCGGCCTGGTGGGTCTTACATGGTTGATATAACTTACATTATATATATTTTTTTAACCGTTGATTTTGAGGGGGTATAGTCATACAAATGACACCCCTAACTAAATACAATGTTCTTATTAAAAGAAAAAAAAGATAATAATAAAATAAAAGATAAGAACAATGTTTCTTAATAAAAGAGGAAAGTAAAATTAATAACAAAAAATAATGATATTGGTACACTTAAATAAAACAAACAATTGCCTTCTATTAGTAAAAAGAAACAAGTTAATTTGAAAAAGGGAAGAGAGAAAAAATAATAATAATGAATAAATAAAATGAATAACAATAATATGTAAATAGAGGTAGTGTGACTATGAATTAATTTTATATTTATTAAAAATTTATAAAAGAATGTCCTGCAGCAGTCTGGGCTTCAGTCTTCGGGTTGAGGTTGGGTTTCCCAGGTTGTAGGTCACTGCTCCTTTAACTGTTGGCAACTGGGCGTGGAACTTCATGAACCGTTTTTTTATATAATCTATTGACTCTATTTGTAATTTGTAATTCGCGATGCAATTGGCTATTTCTTATGAACCAAGGAGCATTAACTGCGATTCTTAGGACTTTATTTTGAAAAGATTGTAGTTTTTTCCTTTTCGTGAAGGATGCCGCTGCACAAACTACTAAGTGTAAATTTTCTAAAATATGAGCCCTAATAGAGACGTTTACATTTAATAGATCCTGAGATATAACTTTTTAAAAGCAATGTTTCATAAACAATGTACTGAAAAATTAGTAGTTAGTGAACTTAGCTTAAGAAATCTATATCTCAGGAAACATTAGACATTTTATTTTAGTATGTATGAGATCATTCATCACTATTACCTATTGCCCACAACTCTGTGGCAGATTGTAATATCTATCAATAAATAAAAAGTATTAATTTTCAAATAATAAACTTTAGTTAAATGTACTATAAAGTAATTATAACGTTTATTTTCGTAGCAGTAATATTTTTTATGATATATGACGTAATTAATTTACAAAACGTTAATTTCTAGTGTTCGGATAAAATTTACAAAACGTTAATTTCTAGTCTTCGGATAAAATTTTTGATTTAAAAAAAATATATATATATATCTCAGAAACCATATGACGTACATGTGTCTGACAGAACTCAAAATAAAGGTAATTTAACTTACTATGATGTAATTTATTACACATATCTTCGTAGGGGTAGTAGTTTTTATGTTATTCCCATATGAATATACATTTTGCACATGAAAGTTTGTCCGAACAGCTATAAATTAATTCATTTTTCGAATATCATGCAAATCACTACTCCTTCAAAGATAAACATTATAAACTACTTTATAGTACTTTTAACTAGCTTTAATTTTAGTGCTAATAGACATCTGTACGTTGAACATTTCTCAAAATAAATTTACTAACTTCTGATTATTTAATGCTTGTTTGATGGAATGTTCCTTTTTAAAAAGCTATGTCTCGGCTTTTAAAAAGCTCCGTCTAATGGCCGAAACTTCGGACTAATAAGACAAATAAATGTGTTGAGACAAAAATGGATAAAAATTGAATTATTTATTTAAACAAAATTAACCAGTCTCAAGAAAGTGTAAAGATTATAAAAATAATAATAATTTTTGTAATTATTATAATTGTTTTCAGCCCTGATGAAGGCCTGAAATTAAGGTCGAAACGTGGACACAAATAGATAAGTTTTGTTTATTCGTTTAATTTTGTTGACCGCACCCTGACGACTTTGTCATACTATTTAATTACTAAGGTTAACTATTTACAACTCATTTTTATAATTTAACTAAACATCCTTTAACATTTAATCCAACAAACATGAAGTGTATTCGTTGAAAGAAAATAAACAAATAAAGACAGTTGTTATGTTTCCTTTATTTTTCTTTTAGGAAGAAGAGGGGTTGTACAATAGAGCGTGAGAAGATAGGATCAGAAATTGTAAGTTGGAGGGACAGGGAGGTGAGGGGGGGGGATGATGGAGTGATAACAACCCCTACCCAGGACAGTTTGTTACCAGGGACAATTCAATATGAACAGGTTTAGTCCCTAAGTCACCTCTGGTCACTACTAGCTCCACGAGTCGGATTTTTATCTTTGTATCTCTGGCCACCATTGCAGGATAAGACTTCGTCCTTTGATCATGCGTTTATTTTTAAAAAAAATTATAACTACAGTAAAACGTCTGCCTAACGAACACTCAAAATGAAGGTTACTTTGTCCGTTAAACGTGATGTCCGTTAATAAGGGGTAAATAATAAAAATAATATAATTAAATGTTAATGTCATATATACAGTATAATTCCTCGTAAGTAAAAAAAATCAATGCATTAAGATTAATGTAACTAGATAGTTACATTATGTCTCAACCATCGTTTCGCAGGACACGTATATATATTACTGATTACAATGATTTTTCCAGATTGTTTCTAGAACGATACAACAATTTTTTAAAAATGTTAAGTAGATTTTTAGTCTCTGAACTGAAAAAGGTAAACTTATGATATAAATGACTCAGAGAAAAAATAATTACAGAGTGATAATAATTAAGTGCTTTTTTTAAAAATATTTATTTATTGCTATTTACAACTGTACATTTTAATGCATTTAGATTAAAAAAACATCTGATCTAAGTTAAATTGGAGTGTTACAGGCGTGTAGAGAAACTACCCATTGGTAGCACTCTAATGACATTTTACATTAGCTGGTCTCGTGGCCATCTTCTTTTGAGGCGCCTCTGAGGATTGTCAGGAATGGAAGAGGATACAAGATTAGAAACTTTTGAGAGTTTATAATGGAAGAAGTGATATCTGGTTCGGGCTAGATCGGTTACATAGGGAACATTACGATCTTTATGTATGATTTTATTTGTGACAAAGTAAGGAGCATTGAGGATTTTACGAAGGATTTTGGATTGTAAGGATAATAATTAAATGTATAAATATTTAAAGAGTTTATGCAACTGTTTTAATAAGGCTGGGTTTAATTGTGTGTGGATTTGGAATATCTTACATAATTCTACGTAAACTAGATGTTGAGGAAATGGAATGAGCTGAGAAGGAAGAAGTAGGAGAAGGGTGTAATTGCATAGCGAAGAGAATATTTTAAGGAAGGATATGTCATATGGTACTGTTCGGTTGTACATAAGTAAGTCTGAAGATCGGGAACACGTACTGCAGAATTAAAAAATTATAATATAAATAATTTTTTTTTAAATTTATTTATTTAATGTAATTTACAACTATACAAAATAATACAATAAGTAAATATGTTGTATGTTTCATTATACACTTGAAAATCTTGGGAAGGAATCACCCATCGGTGGTACTTCAAACATTAATTTAAAAAAAAAAAAAAAAAAAAAGGTCCCGTGGCTATCTTCTTTTCAGACGCCTCGGAGGATTATAAGGGATTGTTAAGGATGAAAGATTAAGAATTAATGGATTAGGATGGTAAAGGAGTTTGGAATGAAAAGACGCATATCTGTTTTGGGCCAAATCTCCAACGAATGGGATGTTAAGTTAAATAAAATTAAAAGTATCCGAATTAAATTCTCAAAAGATTCTTAATTTCCTTATTAGTCCAACGTTTCGAAAAATTCGGCAATCCTCAAGGATAATCTATCACAAAACAGCTTTATTATACATTGATTTTTAACATATTTGAAATTAACAGTACTATTAATAACATAACATACCTTAAAAACCTACAAAACTTAAAAATTTACTTTTTTGTAGGCTATTCGGCACAGATCACCAGTTCAGTCAAAATTACCAATTACAAATTAGTGACAATAAAACATTAGTGAATCATATTAATTTATTTATAACCTATCTTCAGCTTATGTCTAATTACCTATTTTTTTCACTCTATAATTAATATTAAAATTTTTAATTATAATTAATTTACACTATTGCACCTTGCTATCATAACAGTATTTGTAAATTCTCATTTACTAAAAAATTCATAGAGATTATGATAATCAGACCTATTTGGACATACGGAACTCAGCTTTGGGACTCCACCAAACCATTTAATTCCTCCAGTATCCAATCCTTACAATCTAAAATCCTACGTAAAATCCTTGATGTTCCTTATTACGTTACAAATAAACTCATCCACAAAAGCTACAACATTCATTCGTTGGAGATTTGGACCGAAGTAGTTATACCTCCTCTCATTTTAAAATCCTAACCCATCCAAACCCATTAGTTCTTAATATCCCATCCTAAACTATTTCTGATTGTCCTCCGATGCGTTTGAAAAGAAGATGGCCAAGGGATCTTATAATTTTTTAATTATTTATTTATTGATATTTACAACTGTATAAAAAATACAACAAGTAAATTTGATCGTAATCACATAATGATATGATACATGATGTAGAGAAACTACCCAGTAGTAGAACTCTAAAAACAGTTTACAATATAAGGTCACGAGGCTATCTTCTTTTCAGGCGCCTCGGAGGATTCCCAGGAATGGAAGAGGAAGCAAGGTTAGAAACTAGTGGGTTTGGGTGGTTAGGGAGTTTATTATGGAAGGAATAACAACATGTTCGGGCTAGATCGGTTACATAGGGAACATTTAGGTCTTTATGAATGGTTTTATTTGTAACAAAATAAGGAGCATTGAGGATTTTACGAAGGATTTTGGATTGGATACGAGAGGAATTCGAAGGTTTAGTGGAGCCCCAAAGCTCAACTCCGTATGTCCAAGTGGGCCTTATTATTGTCATGTAGATCAGTCTTTTGTAAAGAGTTGGAAGCTTAGACCGTTTGTCTAGTAAGTGCTGTAATAGTCGAAATCGACGTGCAGTTTCCTGTCTTTTCAGTCTTGTGTGAGGATTCCAGGTTAGTCGTTTGTCAAGATGTAGTCCAAGATAACGAATCTGTTCTACAGGGGTAAGAGCCACATTATTAAAGTATACTGTAGGGCAGTCCTTATAATTTAAAACAATGATTGAAGTACCAACATTGGGTGGTTCCTTCTCAAGATTATCATGTGTTCTGAAACATTTACTTATTGTATTTGTTTTTATAAAGTTGTAAATTTCAATAATAAATATAAAAAAAAAAAGTTTTCTTCTGGTTTGATATGAACCAATTTTTGAAGATTATTTCTTTAATAAAGTAAACAATCCATTAAGAAAATTAGAATTTATTAAGATCGAAATAAATAATAATGAGTTTATGAATTATGACTTGCTCCTTAAATTATTATTTATTGGATGATACCACGTTAATGGGTCCATCAACATTATGGATATGGTTATGGTGCTAGTAGGGGTTCAATGAACTTGGAGATGAGAATTCCTTCGGGAGCACTTATCGATTTGAAATTAGAGTTGGGGGGTACCCAGGGGCTTCAATTAAGAAGACGTGAGCAGACTTAAGAACTTGAGGCTAATCTGTAAGTTCGAAATGAGATCACACTTTTAGAGAACTTTTTTTCTGTGATGTAAATAATTTGTCGGCTATAAATATGATGATGTGATGACGTCGCGAATTACTAATTAATTTTCAATATATGTTTTTTATTTTATGCTTTTATTAAATCTATATAAAATAATAACTTATGAGAATATAGCATAAAATATTTTTTAACTACATAATTTCTTCATAATGGTTGTTACTTTCGCATAAAGTCTCTACACCCCGTGCGCTAAATATTATATAATACATAAATATATTAATAACAAATAAAATATTAATTTACAGTAGACGTGAATAAATAAAAAATGTGGTGTGGTCAGCGCGTCACACAGAATTCACTTAGCGCCCTACACATACGTTCTGAATTTTAAGTTATCTTTTTTTTTTTTTTGAGATTTAGAAAAATAAATCTATAGACCACAGAGGGCGAAAATTTTGACGAAAAGTTTTTTTATGAGAAGATCGTCTATTTATTGTGTGTAACAATAAAGTGAAGATAGTCTCGGTGTGGTTAAAGAAAAATAAACTCAAATAGTCATAAAACTGTAATTACACGTTGCAGGGCTTCGACAAAACTTACAGTTTGCAGGAAATTTAAAATTTAATTATTAAATTGTCATAATTCATTACAAAAGACTGATTTACATGACAATTATAAGGCCTATCCTGGCATACGGAGTTGAGCTTTGGGGCTCCACTTTATCCAATCATTGCAATCAAAAATCCTTAATGCCTTATTTTGTAGCAAATAAAATCATACATAAAGACCTTAATGTTCCATTTGTAACTGAGCCTGATATCTAGCCCGAACCAGATATCAATCCTTCCATTATAAACTCTCAAAGCTTTAGTTTATATCCTTGCTTCCTCTTGCATTGCGGACAATCCTCTGAGGCGTCTGAACAGAAGATGTCCTCGAGACCTTATGTTAGAAAAATTAGTGTTACCAATAGGTAGTTTCTCCATATGCCTGTACTATACCATTATGATTTCTTCAAATTTACTTGTATTATATATGCAGTTGTAAATATCAATAAATAAATTAGAAAACATTAATGCAGTTGTAAATATCAATAACAAGCACGAAAAGTATTTTTTCGTGCTTGCCTGCAATCGGTAAACACTAATGAAACCCTGAACGTGTTGCGAAACTTTGGCTCACATTAAATAGTTTAATAAATATTTGTGTTTAGTTTTCTTTATTAAAAAAAAAAGAAATTTTAATTTTAAGATACCATGATTCAATCTTTACAATCCAAAATCCTTCGTAAAATCCTCAATGCTCCTTACTTTGTCACAAATAAAATCATACATAAAGACCTTAATGTTTCCTATGTAACCAATCTAGCCCGAACCAGATATCACTCCTTCCATTATAAACTCTCTAACCACTCAAACCCCCTAGTTTCTAATCTTGTATTCTCTTCCAATTCTCTGAGGTGCCTGAAAAGAAGATGGCCACGAGACCAGCTAATGTAAAATGTCATTAGAGTGCTACCAGTTGGTAGTTTCTCTACACGCCTGTAACACTCCAATTTAACTTAGACCAGATTTACTAAATGTATTATAATGTACAGTTGTAAATAGCAATAAATAAATATTTAAAAAAAAAGATTTCATGAAATGGGATTAACGAATCTAAATTTCAAATTATAAAGAAGACGGTCAGGAGTGGGGTCAAAAGATAACAAAAATAGTTAACAAAGGTTTATTTATTTATTCGCCCTACTTTGTAGAATATCATCAGGGCTAAAAAGGTACAAAAATAACTAAAAATATTTTGACACAGTAGAATACTAAGGTAAAAAAAAATGTAAATTAAGGTAGGGTTAAAATTAAGAACCTATAAGAGAAAAGAAAATTATATACAAATTAACGAAAAGAAGAATTAAAACATTATTGATATTAAATAAACAATGATAAGAATATAAAACGTAATGCAGAATATAAACTATTAGGTTAAAAATGAACAGGAGACGTAATAACACATTGAAATAGAAAAGTAGACATGAGAAAAAAAATTAACACACTAAATGACGGAAAATAAAGAAGTAATTTGAGATTAAATAAAGGTCAAGAAAGAATAAATAAAAATAATAATAATAAATGAATAAAGAACAGATCAGAATTACTTGTGATATTTTTATTTCGAGTATTCGAAATAAAACCGTCAGTGGTGGACTCTTCTCAACTCAATATACTTTCAATTTATGGCATTGTTTCGAAATCTCTTAACAGGAACAGGTGGGTGGTCAAGATTGCTTCATCATTTTTTATTAGAACAGTCAATCATTTATATATTCAATATATTTTTATTTATTTATTTAATGTGATTTACAACGGTACAAATAATAAATACAATAAGTCAATATGTTGTACGTTTCATATACACTTGAAAATCTTAGGAAGGAACCACCCGTTGGTGGTACTTCAAGCATTTATTTAAATTAGAAGGTCCTGTGGCCATCTTCTTTTTAGACGCCTCGGAGGATTATAAGGGATTGTTAAGGATGAAAAATTAAGAATTAATGGGTTAGGATGGTTAAGGAGTTTGGAATGAAAAGACGCATATCTGTTTTGGGCCAAATCTGCATGTTAAGGTCTTAGTGAATGAGTTTATTTGTAACGTAATAAGGAGTAACAAGGATTTTGGATTGTAAGTATTGGATGCGGATATGTTTAAAATATAACTAAAATATACCCCTATATAAACAATTGTTGAATTATAACCACTGGCGAATACCTTTACATGTAGATAACAGAAAACCTAGGGGTGTTACCTACCCACCTGTTGAATTATCGTAGTATTCCGTGAACAACAAAAAAAACATAAGTAAATTAACAAATTGAAAGCAGAGAAAGAACAGCAGAACCATATGTACAAAAGTTTAGTAATACTAAGAAATATATATACAGAGAATGAAAATGGAGAAAACAAGAATTCTTATCAATTAATAAAACAATTAAAACTTATAGGTTGACTTAACCTTAATAACTATATTTACATTATTATTCTCTTATCCAGGACATGCTGAAGAAACGTCACTGCACTATATCCCCACTTCTAGTGTTAAATGACCGTCCATTGAAGTAAAACACCATAATTTTGAAAAAACAAAACACATACGATGACATTACCCATGTGGTGCTATTTCGGATCAAACAGTACAGACAGAGGGCCTTTTTATTACCACTTCACATTGAACAATCGTAACGTGTTCCAAAATCAAATTGTCACCTTCACAGAAACAAAACCCACTCGTCTAAAACATATCGCTCGTGTTTTGTTTTCACCATGACAACCGTAACACCTCTTGTCTAGAGAGATCTAGCCAGTGTTTTTGTTTCACCATGACAACCGTAACAACATATTTAACTAAAGATCTTAGATAGCCCTATTATATGTCATAAATAACTTGCCCATCCTCATTCTAACAAGTAAATTTTAAAATAGACTAAATAAAATTTAAAGTGTTTTGATATCGTGTTGTTCATTATTTGATCTCCTGGAGAAAGATGATCTCAGAGTGGAGCCTTAATTAAAATAGAAGACTCAAGTATCTCCTTTCAAAAGAAGGAAGATAAAAGTAAGGCATTCACAATTGAATGAATCCTCCCCACTCTCCCCGATACTTTCTTACAAATTAAATTTTCGACGGTTGAGGGGGGGAAGAGAGAGGGGGTGGGAGAGTGGGCAGCTAAGGAAATTTTAAAGAAAGTCTGTTGTTTTTTTCAGATGCTTTTGTTTCTAAAGTTTTTAATTATCATTCTTTCCTTCCGTCCCTAATATAATATAATAAACCATTAGGATTCAGATCGTCTTAAATAATCTTTGTATTAGATATAGGCATTGGGTTTAAAATTTTATTTTGTGATTTCGATCAGAGAGACTTACTCCTATCGATTCAATATATATTCTTTTTGTTTTTTACTTTCCATATTACTATTTTTTCATATTGGAAGTTTTGTAGCTAAGGTATGTAAAAGATTGTTTAAAGATTTAGGGTTGGTGGTCAAGAAAAGTAACAATTATTCAAGATTATTCATAATTAGTTTTCTTTTAATAAACTAATGTTGGTATAGTAAAAACAACAAATACCTCAAGGATGTATTTACTTTTTATCTTGTAAAACTTTGCTTTTTTTTTACTCTTCGATAAATTCGTTTCTATTTTTATAAACTCTTTTCTATCTTCTTTTTATTTTTATATTATTTATATTGGAAGATTTATAGTTGACCGTATGTAAGAGATAGTGCCAAGAAAAGTACAGATTATTCATAATTAGTTTTATTTTTATAAACTAATGTTGGTACAGTAATGAAAATAAATACTTCAAGAGTTTCTTTATTTTTTATCTTGTTATTTACATTACTCACAATTACAAAACATGACTGCACATTGAACATTATTTAATAGACTAACCTATACGCCACATTCAGAAGAGAGTTATTACGAGCTAAGCTTGATGTTTTAGATAACATATTCTGCGCATGTATTATTATTTCCTATGTAATATAATAAAATTTGTACATTTGAAATGTTTTTTCTTAGAGACAGACAGATGCTAGGTAAGGTAGAGAAACCCGGGGGCAACATGGCCATGATATATGATACCATGCGTCATTTCCCCTCCACGGCCGGCCCCAAACATACCTTTATATTAGTGTCTTCTCTGCCAGCTTTAATTTCGGCGATACTTCCTTTCTCTCTACTCTTTCCTCCAAATTAGGGCTTATACCTCACTCATATTATAGGTCATTAACTTATATAATAGTGTTGGTGCGAGGGGCGTTTCGTAAATGGAAAACCTACCTCTTCCTCAAAGAAAAAATTGTTCGCTGCTTGGCGGACCTGAAATGATAAATCATAAAAACACTAAAGAAAAATAAGAGGATAAAAAAACCTTCCGACTAATATACAAATTTAATTAAATTAAAATATAAGAAATTAAAATATGAACTTTTGCTTGTTGTTACAAAAAAAAAAAAGTACCAGGTCATTCAAAAAGTCCTGTCGTTTTTTTGGGGGAAATTATAAATAAATAAATATTTTCAAATAATCACCTTTATTCATCAAAATATCCACCGTTACAGACGGT
>NW_027114384.1:8926-13862 GCF_000696795.3 Halyomorpha halys | reverse complement strand
AAACGAAAAACGACAGGACTTTTTGAATGCCCTGGTAAATAAGAGTTAATTGTGAAGTAAAAAGAGAAAATATTTCGATATATATATCTATAAACAAATCAATTTTCTTTACACAAGAAATAATGAGTAAATTAGAAACAATAAAAAAAAAAATATGATGTTTGGTGAAAGAATGGGATAAATAAGTCACTCACAGGGGGAGTGAGACACAAGGGAAGCTTATCGATGCTTCTCACTTCTACTCCCATAAACTGTGGTTGTTGAGACGATATGTCACGAGCAAGGTGAACCCCGAAAATCAAGTCGTCTGGTGAGTTAAAAAGACCTGACCTCATGACTGCCGACCTAGACTCTAGGCAGCGGACTGTCGACTCCCTTATCAGTCCCCGTATACAGGCCGTAATCCCATTGCAGTTTGCAATGTTGTTCAATGTGCCGAGCCACAGCGATTTATTTGTATAATACGCGTATTACAACAAACCTTCTTAACTATATTTACGTTATAAATTCTAATTTAATTTTAATTATGTGTGGTTGATGTTGTCTCGTCTTCATTGGAGCGCGGAATGTACTGCTCGGGAGTCTTTCTTGATGTAGAACAGGCTTTTGATCGAGTCTGGCACCTGGGACTGTTATACAAGATCCGTAAATTCCTACCCCCTACATACTTCCTCATTATCCGTTCCTATCTCTCCTATATAACCTGATTATTTCAAGAAAATTACAACGGCGCTTATTCATCCCTATTCCGTCAGTCTGCTGGTGTAACTCAGGGTAGTATCCTTGGTCCTATCCTTTATAAAGTTTTCACAGCTGACATCCCAACCCATTCTAACACTATCCTCACCACGTATGCCGATGACACATGTCTATTGTCAGTGGACAATGATCCTTACATTGTATCCCAGACCCTCCAATCCCACATCACCACCCTTGAAGAATAGTACCACAACTGGAGGATTAAAATAAATTCCAATAAATCCCACCAAATCACATTTACCCTTCGACGTAAACCCATTTACCCCTCTTGCCCTACATTATCCTTTAATAATACCCCACTTATTCCTGTCTAACAGATCCGTTACTTAGGACTACATCTCGAAAAACGACTGACATGGAATCCTCATACAAGACTAAAAAGACAAGAAAATTAAAATGGACAATTGGAGTTCTGGCAGTGGTCAGATTCTCCACTTAAGTTGAGTGTTTGCGGCTTTAGCGCACTTGCTCAGCCTCCACTGGCTCACTATCAGTGATGCGGCGAGAGGGATGCGCTGGAATCTTATGATCTGTGCTCTACCCTTCACACGTGGGGGATAGAGTGGGCTCAGGGATCCTCAGGTCAAGATTATAAATATTGTATATAAGAGTGTAAATGTGACTGGAGATTCTTTTTTTTATCATTATTTTACTTTATTTATTTATTTTATCATACACATAGTTTGATTATGTTTATTTTCTTTATCCTTCTGTCTGTATATATTTTAAGAAAGATTTTAGTTATTTTTATGTACTTTTTCATTTATTTATTTACTTTTTCATCCATATTTTATTTTAGTTTGAATGTGATCATTCATCAGTATTACCTAATGCCCACAACGATGTCAGATTCTGATATCTATCAATAAATAAAGTTTTGCTGTATAACAAAAATCGATAATACTATTATCGAACATTATTAACAAATCATTATATAAGAATACTAAAAAGCTTCTCAAGTTCAGACATTTTAATCATTCATTTATTAATAAATCCCAATGATTGACAAAATTGAACAAAGGAAAATCCCATATATTAGGCCAGCACCATTTTAATTCACATCCTGACATCCTTTATCCAATTCACATCGAATCAATTGAAGAAAAATTAAATATCCCATTCCAAATATCCTACCACTTAAAGCATTTCTTCTTTCAGAGATACCCAATTCATTCCGAATTTACTTTCTCCCAAAGCACATTCTAAAACATGTTCCTCGAAAAGATGTTCTATTCTTAACAGGAATCTACTGCTCGGAAGTCTTTCTTCATATAGAACTGGTTTTTCGCCGAATTTGGCACCCGGGACTGCTATACAGGATCCGTAAATTCCTAACCCCTATATATTTCCTCATTATCCGTTCCTATCTCACTGACAGATTATTTAAAATATATCAATTTCCTCAGACTGCTGGAGTACCTCAGGGTAATATCATTGGTCCTCTCATTCATAAAGTTTATACAGCTGGTATCCGAACCCATCCTAACTCTGTTCTCATCACGTAAGTCAATGAACCTACCGCTTTATCCCAAATCCTTCAATCCCCAATCATCACCGTAAAAGAATGTTGTCCAAACTGGATTAAAATATATGACTTCCTGCTCTACAATATCCTTTAATAATACCCCACTTATTCCTGTCGAACAGATCCACTACCTAGGACTACATCTGGAAAAACGACTAACATGGAATCCTAATAAAAGACTGAAAAGACAGGAAACTGTTCATCGATTTAGATTATAACATTTACTTGACAAACGGTCTAAACTTCCAACTTATTACAAAAGTTGAATATTCGTTCAGTACTACTGTACTACCACAGCAGTAAATGTCATGAAGATAACTATCATAGAGTTTAAAGATTTACTGTGGTGGCAGTTAAGAATCTCCGAATATACTGCATATACTCCAAACCATCTAGAGTACCCGAAGAAACTAAAATAGCTGTCATGATGATAACACATCAATTATGTAGGATTCTCACAGGTAATTGAATTCTGAAAATATTTTATTTTATAGGATTTTTTTTTTAAATTTTGACAGTGTTTGCGTGCAAATTGTCAAAAAATCATAATCAATTGCTTATAGTTTTTTTAAATCTACGCCTTTAAGAATCCTATAAAAAGTAGCCTATATGAATTCTTTTTAGAACTAAATTTACTATCAGAAATTGATTTTACAATTAAGAGAAAAATATTAACAATACTCTTAATAGTTTAATCGAAATTACAAAAATAACAGACATGTATATTCAAAATAGATAAGATACCAGGATACCATGCATGTGATAAATCCCCGAAACCTCCAAAACTATGTTCTGAAACGGATAAAAATTGCACTTCCACCCTTCTTCATAAATTTTGATGTACTGAAAAACAATTTTCTTGAAAAATGAGAAAAAAATTAAATCTATTATTAATTTCTTAAAAAATATTTATTTATTGCTATTTACAACTGTACATTATAATACATTTAGTAAATCTGATCTAAGTTAAATTGGAGTGTTACAGGCGTGTAGAGAAACTACCATCTTCCATCGTGGCCATCTTCTTTTGAGGCGCCATTGTCAGGAATGGAAGAGGATGCAAGATTAGAAACTGGGGGGTTTGAGTGGTTAGAGAGTTTATAATGGAAGGAGTGATATCTGGTACGGGCTAGATCGGTTACATAGGGAACATTAAGGTCTTTATGTATGATTTTATTAGTAACAAAATAAGGAGAATTGAGGATTTTGCGAAGGATTAATATAAATTAAATAACAAATATTGATTTTTTAATTAGTTCACGGTAATTTTAATCTACAGTGATTCTTTTTTTTTTAAAGGATTTTAATCAGTTTATAATGTTTCTTTAAGGGAATGTAACCCTAAGTAATGTTCTAATCATCAGAATAACTCATGTGTGCATTTTCAAAATTTTCTAAAGATATGTTTTTTTTTGTTTTGTTTTTTTAAATTTCGCTTGAAGTTGTTTTTCCCCCGATATATGCTTTTAGTGTATCAAATTGAATTTATGTCTTGTTTGTTTAAAATTTGTGGTGAGGGCAGTTTAATCAGGTTTGTTAATTGTTTTTGTGATAGAGCTATATTCACTGTATTTATGTTAATCATTACCACATAATATAATTTTGAGATACTGTTCTAAAGTTCCAAAATAATATTTCCCGCAGTTCTCTTCACTATATTTTATTGTAGCTCTATTTTCTCTTTGTCTTTGGCATTGGTGTAAAGTTTGGATAAATTTATCGTGTTTTTGTATGTAATTTCGTAATCGTTTTTGTGTTTGTTATTGTTTAGAGTTTTTTGATATATTCTCTGAGAGAGTTGATAAGTAAAGAATTGGGTAGTATCTTTTGCTGACGGTTTCTTGCTGTACCCATTTGCTAGGAGGGGATCTACTACTTCATTTTTTCATGATGTTCAGCTATAACAATATCATTTCTAGGTTATGTAAAAGTCTAGTATTTCTTATTCTTAACGATTAATAAAAAAAGTAATTAACGACAAACGTTTTGGCAAAATTATTTCATTCAAAATAGTTGTTATGGTTAATTCTTGAGACTAAATGCGCCAACGACCCACTTGCCAGATTAGTTCCCATCCACACTATTTCCAGTACTTGTTAAGCAATTTATAATGTTCTCTATTCAAAGCTGGATTATACGAAGAATAAAATATTAATATTCGTAGGACATTTGTCAAGTGTATAATTATAAATAAATTCACAATAATTTGTAATTTTGTCCGATTTAATTTACTGATTTCAACCAGCGATGAATTTCCACGCAGGAATTCTAATTAATAATAACATACTGCTTATTATTATTAATCAATTAGCAAATTGATTAATAATAATTAATTAACCAGATAATTAATTTAGCGAAGATAGTAGGATCCACTTATGAATCAGTGAGGATAATCCACATGTTCCATGTCCATGTTCGTCCTATCTATAGTATAATCTATTGCCAAGTAATTCCATGATATTCCATAGAATGATAAGTGTTCCTTATTAAATTCATTTTTCACTTTTTCAGTTCCTTGAGGTGTAGTCAGTATTTAATGATTTTTTTTTTAAGTTACTTAAAAGTTAAGTTACTACTCTGAATTATTTTCAATGGAAGTTTAGTAATATTTGATAATCCGTTCAGAAAATTGCAAAATGTTGTGAGAATATA
>NW_027114384.1:0-8081 GCF_000696795.3 Halyomorpha halys | reverse complement strand
GAATATATCTTGAAGATATAGTTAATTGGTAGGTTTCGATGGTTCGACCAGCGGCAGAGATATTGTGGTTTTCAAAACCAACGCCACTCATGTTCGGCTTGAATCATTTCGCAGCACCTTTGTCGGTTGAAAAAAATTACTATTTTATCCAAAAATATAAATCATGGTACAGTTGAAAAGTTTTTTATGGACAGTTACTAATATCCAATTTTGGAAAGTATTTTTTTTTTTTTTTTTGACAAATTAAAATTTTATCCCGAAAACATTTTCAGCAAAGTTTAAAATTTTCCGTAAAAATATGCTATTTTTAAATTCTCGAATAACGTTTTCAAAAGTGGATATATCGCATTTTTATAGGAAACTTCACATTTATATAATAATAAGGAATTAAGGCAAAAACAAGTAACAAAAATCGATAAAAAAATGTTTATTTTATTGTATGAAATCAGAATAATTTATTCTTCATTTAAAACAAATTTGATCCTTTTTTTCTCTCAACTTTATTCTTTACAACTTTTCCAACGTTTCGACTTAAAACAGAACCTATCTTCTACCTTTATGTACCTTTAAGTTTGCAAATGTAAATGAAGGAAAGAAGAGAAGTGGTTTGTAAAAGTTTATATCTAAGAAAAAAATTATTTAGAAAAGGTTATATGGGACAAAGGCAATTAGCCTGCATTTTTAAGATTTGAAAAAAGAAAATGACATCAATATGAAGGTATCCTTGAGAATGGCCTGAGGGTCGAAACGTTGGAAAAGTTGTAAAGAATAAAGTTGAGAGAAAAAAAGGAACAAATTTGTTTTAAATTAAGAATAAACTTAACCACTCTGAAACAAGAATGTATAAAATAATTAATCTCAGAATAATTTATTATTTAGTGTACAAAAAGTTAATGTGTTTTAAGTAGAAGGCATTAGATAAGTCTCAATAAAATCGGTCCATTCATTCAAGAGATTTTTTTTAAATTAAACTGTTTTTATTAAAAACTCTAAAGGAAGAATCTCACCTCAATAATAATAGTAACATATTTAATTACTGTTATTATTTAATTATTAGTTAATTTTTGTTATGTATTTTGCCATATTATATTCATAATATCCTGTCTCTTCTGGCTACTTATATTAAAAATCCATAAATTTCACTTCTTCAATTTTTTTTAAACTATAACATATTTAGGGAAATCACTAGCTATCTCATTGGTATCTTTATTACAATGATACAGAATTGTCTATAATTCTTGCATACAATTTAAATTTTGATGCAATATTTATAATTTCTCATTTTTGTTTATATTTTATTTATAATTTTTTTTTTGAAAAGAAGATGGCCTCGTGACCTTATATTGTAAACTGTTTTTAGAGTTCTACTAATGGGTAGTTTCTCTACACTTTGTATCATATCATTATGTCATTATGATCAAATTTACTTGTTGTATTTTTTTATACAGTTGTAAATATCAATAAATAAATAAAAAAAAAATAAATAATTTTTTTAATGATGTCTGCATAATAGCTCTTCAGTTTTACTACATCGGTCTTAAAATTTACGACCCTAATAATATTCCGAATATTTCTTTTTTTTTCAAATTATTTACATTAACACCGTGGTTTCGGAGTTCTCAGTCTTCAGAATTCTTTTATAAATTCGTGAGACAATGCAACAATAATATAATAATAACAACCTATCTAACTATTATTATTAAATTATTAGTTAATTTTTTTAATATTTTACTCTATTATGTCAATGTGTATACTCCTTATGTTTAAAATCCATAAATTTTATTTCTTCAATTTTTTAACTATAAAATATTTAGGGAACCCACTACCTTTGTCGTTGGAATCTTTATTACACTGAAACAGAATTGATATTTCCCTATAACCCTTGCTATGTGTGCATTTTACTGCAGTATTTATAATTTCTTATTTTTCTTTATATATTTTTTTCTTATTCTCATAAACACCACACCATTATTTTTTTAAATATTTTATTATAAGTTTAAGTTTATTATTATGAAATCTGCATAGTGTCTCTTCAATTTTACCGCATTGGTTTTAAAATTTACTACCTTAATAATACTATTTGTGAAATGGTTAGATTCTTCTATTCTCCTCCTTTTTGTATTTTTTTCTGTAAAAAACTGTTGAGTTTTTAAAAGTTTGTTCATTATACTATGATTGGCCAAATACTGCACGTTTTTGGTATAACAAAAAATTGGTACATTTGGACATTGACCCTTATTCTAGCAAGATACAGATTTCTGTTCTTGATTATATTAACATATTTTTTTTTCTTGATGTTAATATAAGTTTTATTAGGTTAATAATAAAATACTGTAATAGAAGGGATTCGATAATAGGGGTGATGACCCCGAATCTTTAGTAAAATTAATAAAAATGTTTTTCATAAAAATGGCTAGAGGAAGAATCTCATCTCAATATTAAAATATAAATAATATTTTTTTTCTTTTGAGCATTGTAGATTTTAGTCACTCAACGTTGTTTGACCCACACCGATTTCAAATTTTTATACTTCACAAGCCCGAAAGCCCGCCAAGCAAATTAAAAACCATCAAAAAAACCACTAAACCATGGACCACATCATACCGTTCCAATCGCAGGGAGGAGGTAGCTATTGCCAGATTAAGAATAGGTCATACGAGTTTAACTCATAGATATCTGATCAGTAAGCAGCCACCGCCAAAATGTCAATACTGCAACAGTGTACTTACGATCAGTCACATATTTGAGAAATGCCATTTTTATTCTGCGAACTTGAGTAGATTGGGAGTAGGACCGAGTGTATCGGATGCTCTGAATGATGGCCAGAAGAACGTGGAAATGGTCTTAGTTTTCTTACAAAGGAATGGACTTCTAAATAAGATTTAAACCAGAAAATCTGTTATACGTAATAAAAAATACCAACAGAAGTAATTATTTAAATTTTTTTTCGAAATTATTTAAAGTGAAATAGAATTATAGAAATAGAATATAAAGCACGAAACATGGGCGTTGATAACCTCAGAGTTTTACGCCCTTAAGCCCCAGACAACAACAACTTCACAAGCAATTTATTTGCAATAGGTATTTTATTATTTTATTAGTCCATAATAAGCATATAGATTATACAGATGGTAAACAAAATGCCACTTAAACATGCCACAACAAAAAAGTCCGTCGGCGGATAAATGAAGAAGGATTCTTTATGGTTATTAGAAAGTAAACCTCTGAATAGAAAATGCTGAAATAAAAGCCGTGGAGGCGGAAAGGCAATAGGAAAGGAATCGAATAAAGAAAAATAACAGAGTGCTAATGGAAAGCTAAAAAAAAAAAAAAAATAATAATAAAAAACTAAGAGAGTAAGATCAAAGATAAAAGGAGAAAAACTGAAATAAATTTCATAGCTATCTGATTCGGAGTAGTTTTAACAAAGAGATGGGAGTTGTGATCCTAGATAGGCTCTCTTCGGCTTCCGACCGATCGATAGTCCCAATTGCAATTTATTTTCTTGATTTTTTAAAAATTTATAATATAAAAAACATAATAATATTCAAATTGTATCTAATATCTAAAATATAATATACAAAATGAATATTTGTTTGTTGGTATTTTATGGGCCGCCAAACCGTTCGTTGATCTAATAGCGGTTTTAGCTAAAAGATTTTCTGGAAAAGGCTATACACTATTCCGAACTCTCTGATGAGGAAAAAGTTATAACCAAAATTAAGCATTTGTGGCGCGTAACTCAGAATGTATAATTTTTTTCATGGTTATTATAATCTAATATATTTGTCTCTTTCTGTGCTATAAGAAAAAAATATTACTGATTATTTAAATAAATCGATTGATATACTTATTAAGTCTCAAAACTCTTTATCATTTCATTAACTTCTCAATGTTTCAGCTAATTTGGTTATCTTCAAGGACAATCGTTTCTCTACACGCTTGTAACACCCCATTTTAACTAAGATCAAATTTTGTGAATATATTATATAATATTCAGTTGTCAATTTTAATAAAGATATTAAATAAATGTAATATATATAAGAAGCAAATTTGCTGTTAGTGATAAATTGACATGATACATACATGTGGAGAATCTACCCATTGATATAACTCCAATAACATTTCTAGAGGAGAAAATCTCGAAGCCATCTTCTTTTTAGACGCCTAAGAGGATTTTCAGGTAATGAAGCAGAAGGCAGGTTAGAAACAAGTAGATATAGATAGTTGGGAAGTTTATCATGGAAGGATTGGTATCTGGTGGCCAAATCGGCAACATATGGAACATTGAGGTCCTTTTGGATGACTTCATTTGTGACAAAGTAAGGAGCATTAAGAATTCTATGAAGAATTTACTGTAACAATCTTGAACACAAATATATACCTCACCTCCAATTATTTAACAACTTTTTCAGGCTTTTCAGGTCATTAATAACATTCAAATCACTCTATTTTGTCATAATTTTATCAATTTTTAAAACTTAATTTTATATCAATTCAACAGTATCTACTATCTTATCACCTAATAGTGTTATGTTGATCTAAAATTAAAAGTTTTGAAAATTAATTAAATTTTGACAAAGTAGGGTGATTTGACTGTTAAACAAATTAATGACCTGGGCAGAATAGTCTGTAAAAATTTTTAAATAATTGGATGTGAGATATAAATTTGTATTTAAGATAAATAATAAAATCCTTCGTAAAATCCCCAATTCTCCTTATTTTGCTAAATGTTCCTTATGTAATCGATTTAGCCCGAACCCGATATCATTCCTTCCATAATAAACTCCCTAACCACCCAAACCCACTAGTTTCTAACCTTGCTTCCTCTTCCATTCCTGGCAATCCTCCGAGGTGCCTGAAAAGAAGATGGCCTCGTGACCTTATATTGTAAAATGTTTTTAGAGTTCTACTATTGGGTAGTTTCTCTACATGCTTTATCATATCATTATGTCATTATGATCAAATTTTCTTGTTGTATTTTTTATACAGTTGTAAATATCAATAAATAAATAAATAAAAAAAAAAGATTGTCTTTGAGAATGGTCGAATTGGCCGAAACGCTGGTTAAAGAGTTTTGAGACTTAACAAGGATTCCAATTGATTTATTTAAACAATAAATACCAGTCTCAAGAAAATATTATGTGCAAATTACTGATTATATTAAATAATTTTGTATTTACTATAAATTAAAAAAAAATATATAATGATGATTTCAGTAACTGTGTAAAAAAAATTATTTTGTGGAAAATCATATTCATTGATAGCGTCGTTTTAAACCTTTAAAATAAATTAAAAATTAGAAACTTAATTTATTTAAAGATTTTTTTTTCTTCTAGTGACTTTTATCTTCTTGTGACATTTCTGGTGACTAATGATTATTTATTAGATTAAAATAAAGGAAAATGGCGGCTGGTTCAAAGCGATAAAAAAAATAATTTTTCTTTCGAAGCTCTATATCTTAAAAAGTAGGAACAGCACAAGAAAACCTAAGAGAACGTCATTTAAAGAAGCATACATTTGCTAAAATATGAGGCTTAATAGAGTTATTTACGTTAAATAGTTTTCGAGATATAGCTTTTAAAAAAGCATCATTTCATAAAAATGTTGTATGGGACGTACTGAAAGATCAGTAGTTAATGAATTTATTTTGAAAAATTTATATCTCAAAAACCATTTGCCGTACAGATGTCCATTAGCACTCAAATTAAAGGTAGTTTAATGAGCTATAAAGAAATTTATAATGTTTATCTTTGTAGGAGTAATAGTTTACATGAAATTTGCTAAAATAAATTGATTTATAGTTGTTCGGACAAATTTTCATTTGCTAAATTTCTATTCATATGTAAATATCATAAAAACTACTACCCCTACGAAGATAAGTGTCATAAACCTCTTTATAGTCCATTAAACTAGCTTTAATTTGATTGCTAATAGACATCTGTACGTCACATAGTTCCTGAGATATAGATTTCTCAATATAAATTAACTAACTACTAATCTTTCAGCAGATTTTTAAGAAATTTTGCTTTTTAAAAGGCTATATCTCGAGAACTATTAATATTTAATATTTCAGAAAATTTGCTCTTATTTAAATAATGTTCTCTTAGATTTTCTGGTGTTGTTGGTAGTTTTTAAGATATAGAGCTCCGAATAAAAAATCAATGTTTTTTAAAGGTTTTGAAACAGCCACCATTTTTTATTCCCCCTACCTATGCTTGGCAGACTCATCAATTTTGACTAGTAATTTAGTAATAAAAAATTGGGGTGAGATAACTTCCTTTTTTTCTTTCCGGCTCTTGTACTATTAGGGCTGTTCAAATTGTATGTTATATTTGTATCAACATGATAGATAAATAAATCATCTTAAAGGAGAAAAAGAAATCGATTAAATTGGATCAATATTAACGACAATGTGTGGATTTTTTTTTTAAATCGCTGATTTTTCCAGTACAAAAATAAGTTATTAAACTTGTTGAATTTTTACTGGTTTACAACATGGCAAGTACTCTGTCTTTTGGGAGTATGTTTTTTTTTTTTTAACCTTCTCCAGCACAATTTACTGTGAAATTTACAATGGGATAAGATCGATACCTTTTATAGGTATTCTAGTATTAAATCGAATTCTAAGACGAGTTCAAATTCTTTCTTGATACGATGCGTCTTGAAAGCGTAAATTATCAAAAATCTTTTTTTTTTTTTTTTTTTTTTTACATTTACAACTTTATTTTTATAGAAAAACATCTAATATCAATGATTTGATGGAATTAGTTGGGATCTGATCTTCTAATTTCGAAGCCATTCTTCGAGGGCTGTGATATGGACCTAGAGAGTTTAGGATGAAATTAAAGGGATATTATTAACTTCGAGCACACATGTGTGGTGAGGATAGTGTTAGTTGAGATGTAAGCTGTATAGACTTATCTAGACCTTATCACTAATGAATCTTTTCAGCCTGACCTTAATTCTTTCTAATGGGACATCATATATTCCTATAACTCCATTGACATTATCCGAGCCTCATTCTTATGGAACTCCATCCCTTCCAACATCCGTCACTCCAATACCCTCCCTACCTTTAAATCCCGCCTGTTCAGTCATTTCTTATCTATTCAGACCCCTTAAAATTGTAAATTAATATAATTGAAAACATGTATGTAAACTATTATATCATTCTTTATTATTTTTACCTCGTTTCTATTTATTCATTTTTTCTTTAGTGTTCAATTGATAAAAGTGAGAAAGTAACCTATAATTATTTTTTTATTATGACTGTTTATATTGCTTTGTATTTTTTTAAAAGTATTTCTGAGGCTCCTCAGCCCTCATCTGTTGATTTCTTTGTATTATTCTAAAGTGACTCGTCCTTGAATAAATAAATTATTATTATTATTATTATTATAGACTGTGTAGAGGATGGGACCAAGGATACTATCTTGAGAAACACCACCACTGAGAATAGAGGAATGAATAGGAACCATTGGGGTTTACTTGGAATAATCTATCAATGAGAAAGGAACGGATGATGAGAAAATATGTTGGAGGTTGGAATTTACGGAGTTTGTAAAGCAGTCCCGGATAGTGTTCCTTATTAAATTCATTTCTCACTTTTTCTGTTCCTTTTTTTTTGGTGTAATGATTTTTCAGTATTTAATGATTTTTTTTTTAACTTATCTTCTGAATTATTTTCAATGGAAGTTTAGTAATATTTGATAATCCGTTCAGAAAATTGCAAAATGTTGTGAGAAGATATAGTTTATTGGTAGATGTCTCGACCAGCGGCAGAGATATGGTGGTTTTCAAAACCAACGCCACTCATGTTAGGGATGGGATATCGATATCGATAATATCGGAATATCGATATTTGGTCTCCAATATCCATATCGATATTTTACATTCTTATTGATATCGATTTATAAGGTTAGCAACAATATATTATTTTATCAAAAAAGACAGGGGATGTTTTAAATAATATATCAATGCTTCTGTAATTAAATACCTTTATCAATATTACAACAATCGATATTTCGATAAAATAATATAGGAATGTTTCTGCTAACTTTCAAAATCGATGTTCATGA
>NW_027114383.1:14855-16855 GCF_000696795.3 Halyomorpha halys | reverse complement strand
TGTTAATCTTCTAACTTGTGTGGAAGAGAATCAAGATAACTAATTGACAACTGTCATTACATTATTATTATTATTGTTGTCATCCATTGCTTTATCAGTTATAAAAACATCCAAAACAATACTAACACAATCAAATCACAAAATATGAGTAAGTAGCTGGTCAGATGTGTGGCGTCATTCTCCATTTAACAGACCTAGTAACAGACTCTCAACCATGTTACATGTTATATCGTTTTAGCATGGTAAAAGAAGCAAATATTTCTCCATTTAACATGCTTTAACATTTTTAACGCCATAATATATAATTACCTTGTAAATAATTGTAAATAGTATTCGAGTTTTATTAGTATTTAATTTAGTTACATTTATTTTTATTTGTATTGTTTTATTTAGATTTAGTTATTTGAAAAGAAAAATGTGTAATTATGTTTGTTTGTAATAATGAGTAATAGAGGCCATTGCTAGGGGTTGAGAATCGTCTCTTAGAGGTTGCTCACCAATGGGTCAACCATCTTAGTTTTTTAGGGCAGTTCCGACTAATTAGTGGCCCTGGTAGCGTCATTTAATAGCTGTACAGCTACAAATAGTCCATGATAACATTTGCAGATACGCCATTTTGCTTGGTACCAAGTACATCTGAGAGAATATTTGCTACTTCCCGCCTCTTAAGAGCAGAACTCATCTCAACACCCCACCGCTGGAAGTTCAGTACGCCCAGAATGGACATGGCAAACTGCTACTTCTATTCCAGTATGGTCGTTAGAAACACATGTTCAGCCCGATGTTCCAGCTCCAGGACCCTAATACTGGGGGGGGAGGGGGAAGAACTGCCCCTATGTTCCTGTTTAGTGGTTTCCAAGGGTCGACCATTATTACTGCTCACCCTCACGTCTTGCTATTGTTCCGAGGGAGAGGTTGGGTGTAATGCCCTCAGCTGTGTATACGTTTTATCGCTTCAACGTAGAGTGCGGGTCCTTGTGTCTCAGCGTTAATTAAAAGTTTTATCGTTGGAATTCATGTTAATTATTTTACATTCAAAGCTCGTCTCCCAGACTAAACTATTTCATTTCGGTAAACTCGAAATTCAATGGGACTGCATCATGACCGCAAAATAAGGTAATATCATCTCTAAGAAACGTGTCTGAATATTTGTTGCCGTTGTTTAAATTTAATGCCAAAAACTATAGAAGGTTATCATGGCCCTTTTAAATAAAAAAAATATGGTTATTAACTTTTTAATATAGTTTATCGATAAATATATAGAGTAATTGAATATAGTTATTAACTAAATAAATAAATTAGCATCCATTTAAGTCTCAACACTCTTTATTACATCATCAACAGATCAACGTTTCGGCCAATTCGGCCATCCTCATGGACAATCTCAAATATAAATTTACACGTAACATACAATTATTTAAAAATGTATATCAGTCTAATCTGCTTAGGTCATTGATAACAAGTCAAATTACCCTATTTATTCACAATTTCATTAATTTTAACCTTTTTACTTTCATATCAACTTAACACTATCAACTATCATATAAATTAAATAATCATCAAGTTTTATATGATAGTTGATAGTGTTAAGTTGATCTAAAATTAAAAGTTTTAAAAATTAATGAAATTGTGACAAAATATAGTGATTTGACCTGGCCAAAATAGCCAGATATACGTTTTTATTGGATGTAAGCTATAAATTTATATTTAAGATTGTCATTGAGGTTGTTGTTATTGTTGCTTAAAGGCGTAAAACCCTCTGGTCATCAACACATATGGCATGATAAAAATAATAAAATAATTAATAAAAATAAAAATCGAAGAGGAGTTATAATTTATAAAGAAGGCGATGTGCTTTTAAAAATTCAAATACTAATGTAATTTTAGCTTCCTCGTCTGTGGGAGCTTCTGATAAATTTGGGGTCAGTCCTATGCTGTTTATTGTTGGTGTGAGTACAATCTTCAAAAATATGTCTAATCGTGAGAATGGACTGACAATA
>NW_027114383.1:6406-7100 GCF_000696795.3 Halyomorpha halys | reverse complement strand
TTAAGGATTTTACGAAGGATTTTGGACTGTAAGGATTGGATTCGTGAGGAATTTGATGGTTTAGTGGAGCCCCAAAGATCAACTCCGTATGTCCAGATAGGCCTTATAATAACCATATAGATCAGTCTTTGTCAGTCAGTATTGGATTGGCAATTTAGACCATTTGGCTAGTAAATGTTGTAATAGTCGAAATCGACGAGCAGTTTCCAGTCTTGTATGAGGATTCCATGTCTGTCGTTTGTCGAGATGTAGTCCTAAGTAACGGATCTGTTCGACAGAAATAAGTGGGGTATTATTAAAGGATACTATTGGACAAGAGGTCATTGGTTTACGACGAAGGGTAAATGTGATTTGGTGGGATTTATTGCAATTAATTTTAATTCTCCAGTTTTGGTACCATTCTTCAAGGGTCATTGTTCACTGACAATAGGCATGTGTCATCGGCATACGTGGTGAGAATAGTGATTATTAAATATGAATTGCCATTTTTGTTTTACTGTTTTATTGTAACCAATATGGATAGCCCAGCTTGGGTATATTGTTTATTATTAATTTATATAACAATCTTTAACTCATCATTATTACTCATAAAATTAGTACAATTGATTATTTATTTCATGTATTTCACAGGCTAACTCTATTTGTACTGGGGTTGCCCCTTAAACAAATAAATAAATTATTATTATTATATAAT
>NW_027114383.1:5565-6356 GCF_000696795.3 Halyomorpha halys | reverse complement strand
AATATCATACGGTCATTCCTGTTTAGATTATTCTTCCTTTTTCCAAGACATATATAAAATAAAATAAAATAAATATATCAATTAACATTGAATTAAAATGTAATCGAAATGGGAGGGGCTATTTCGGGAGCAAGCATTGAGATCTTAATCTATAATTAATGGTGCGTGCCTACCGGACGGTCGCCAACCTCTAAGCATTAAATGGAATCCTTACATACAGTTTAAAAAATAAGAATATTTACTGATCAAAATGGAGAAGGCTTAATTAATTAATTTTAATCATCAAAGTTTTTGAATATCAGATTATAATATTTTAGAGGCATAATAGATATAATAAAATATGTACGTAGATATATAATATATAATAACCCGTGGTACGATAGGGTTTTCATTAAAACGGATGCTCCTCAAAGCTACCTAAAGATCAGTTGCTCTATAACTCACTTGAGAATAATTGCCCAACTACGATTTTCCAGTAAATATGCAATTACTCTAAACGTCGGTCCACACAATATACTTTGGACCCACAGAAGCTTTGTCCAGCTTGTGAAGGAACGGCCCTGGAGGATTGTTCCCATTCTTTGACAAAGTGCCCCGCGTATCATGAGAACCGAATCCGATACATGCCGAAGCTAAGCGATATTAGCCGAAATCAGTTGTATGAATGTCTGTGCCCTCAGGATTGGATCTTAAACTGTTTTTATATATGTAACCCAAAACTTTTTGCTTAGTGCTGGACACCTATCGTCGGAATAGGAGGTATAGTTTTTGTTTTTTAATATTATTAAATA
>NW_027114383.1:2674-4629 GCF_000696795.3 Halyomorpha halys | reverse complement strand
AAAAGTTAAAAAAAATATATATAATAAATATCATATTCATGAGTTTATCATGGAAAAATATTTCACCGCTCGCAAAACATTCAGCATGCCTTCATTGCTTTCACTATACATGGAATATACAGTAAGGGAGAGTAGTGATCGTGGAAAATTTCTAATCTTAATGTTCGATGGAAATGAATGTACTCTTACTATTTAGATACGTTTATTGACCTCCATCCTATATTCCTAAAACTTAATTTTATCAACGTTTTGAAACATCTGACTTTTTTTTATTCCCCCTCCCCAAGTTTTGTTGGTTTAGTCATCAATGTTGATTTTGAACTCTATATATTTTTCGTTAAAGTAATAAAATATTAGGATGAAATATTTTCTTTATTTTCCTCGGGCTCTTGGACTAATTAATTTTATATAAAAGTGATGAGAATACTATAGGACTCAATTCCACATCGCATAGTTGATCGCACCCTTTACAATACATGAATAATTGAGCAGTTTGTTGACGTACTTGACGCAACATGCCATTCTGTAAACACGATGTTAATAAATAATTTGCAGTCCCGCGGGGTGGTTGAAAGCTGGCCCTATTAAATAGCAACCCCATCGTGCAGCGTTTACGTCGCCATTGTCACACTTAATGGTTGCGACCAAGCCCCCTCACTCTGTTCTGTATGGAATATTATTATCATTCTCAAAGCTATGATGTGGCACACCCTTATAACACAGGATACATAAAGACTCGTATATTAATTAAGGTTATGTATACAAAATGGCGGTGGGGCACACATATCCTCTATACCAGTGATTCCCAAAGTTGGAGCTGCAGCGATCCAAGGGGACAATGATGTCCACAGGTGCATTTGGGGGCGATGAATAACTACAATATTACTGCTGACGAAAATAGAACCGAGGATTACTAAATTGCTAGTAGCACACCAGATTCATCCTTCTCATTAAGATGATTTCGAATGTTTTAACATTTTTTAATATTCTATTCTATTCTGAGTTCATTAAATAGTTTAGTAATTTCTCAGCTCAATGTTTCTAATTTATACCTTGCTATTATACGGTTAAGGTAGAAATATTAATACATATATTTATATAAATATAAGAAGATGGTCAGGGTAGCGGTCAAAAAAAGAAGAAATAGTTTATAACTATTTTAATCTCCGACGTTTCGCCCCACTTTGCAGGGCTTCATCAGGGCTAAAAAGATTTTTAAAAATTGAGAATATTATTACAATAAGGTAATTTAAACTGGGTTGAATATTATGTAAAAATAAAGTGATAAGAAATTACATATAAATAAAAGGAAGACATAAAATAGTATCAATATAAAATAAACTTGAATAAACAATGATAAGAATAAAAAATAAGTAACAATGGCAAGAGTAAAAATTTTAAAAAATACGTAAAATATACAGTTTAGAAAGTACGGGAGATGTACATAAAACAAAAACAATACGGGAAAAAGAAAGAAAGAAGAAGAAATTAGAGATTAAATCAACGTCTTGAAAGAATAAATATAAATAAAAATAATAATAATGATATAAAATGATAATAAATAAGCAAAGAACAAATCAAGACCACCTACCAGTTCAAAGCGAAAGGTTGAACAGAAGGCGACAATGAAGCGGAAGCGTGGAGTGGGGAGGAGGTAACCAGCCGTTTAAGGGAATATTTCTATTTCAAATATGTCGCGTATACTGGAAATAGTCATAAAGATATGACGAAAAATGAAAAATAATATGAGAAAGATACAAAAATATGATAATAATAATAGCTATAACTTTCTAATTTAGGAATAACTAAGTAAAATTAAAATGATACATATCGTTACTAATAATACGAGTATATACTGAAGAAAATATAGTTAGTATATATCCTATATAGATAGGATATAATAACAATGATTGTAAAAGAAGTAACTAATAATAAGTAAAAATATATAAAGAGTA
>NW_027114383.1:0-442 GCF_000696795.3 Halyomorpha halys | reverse complement strand
ATCCTCATCCATTCGTATTATGATAAAATATATAATGAAAGGGAGGAAAAAAATATAGGAACCAGTTGAAGGCCTACCTTCTACGCCATAACCCCTGATGAAGACCTGAAACTCAGGTCGAAACGTCGGCATAAAATAAATAAATATGGTTTTATTTATTTATGTTTTTCTTTGCTGACCGCCCCCCCCCCCCCGAATAACTTCTCCAATTATAATATTTTTTCTATTCATTTCTTTTGTTAAACAACATATATTTTGCTTCTTTATCTAATATTATCGTTATATATCTCATGTGTTACATACATTTTCTTTCTCTCAATTTTATTTTTCTTTTTCAATTGCAATAATTTATTTCATATAATCAGCAACAACGTTTCGGGAAATATCCCCCATCTTCAGGTTGCAGGTCAAAACCAAATTCAACTAAAACCCATAACATGCC
>NW_027114382.1:0-4902 GCF_000696795.3 Halyomorpha halys | reverse complement strand
TTCAAATAGGGCTGCTCACAATCCTATAGTTATAACATTTAACATGGTAAAACATATAACATTTAACACAACATCATGAATACCCCTTATATAGACATATCAAGAAGGAGGTAACAAAGTGCACACATGCGTATTGATATCACCAAGGAGATATACCTCAACACTGACTTGTGCTAAAGGTAGAGATGAATGTATCAATAATGAATAATATTTTTTGATTATTATTTCAATGTTCATTCTCAGAATTTCAATGTTTACATTAGAAAAATTAAAAAAAAAAAAAAAAAAAAAAAGAAGTGGCTGTACTTAACTTAACAATGAAGTAAAATTGAGTATATGTGTTTTAATTATATTCATAAAAAAAATGTCGATAGTTGTTAACTTAATTATTATAATTATAGGAATATTAGTACTTGAAGATATGGAAAGCCTAATATTCTAAAGGAAGCTTATTTTTAACCTTGACCATTAATAAAAAAACATTTCCTTGGAAATAAAATCCAGACTAAATAAAATAAAATTCAGAACAGAATGACTGGACCCCATTAGATTAAGAGTGGATGCTCCTAAAGTATTTCCAGATAAAAAAAAAAAAAAATAGGAAATTAATTTTGTTTATTGCTAATAAAGAGTACAGCAGTGTTAGCAAACAAAATTAGTTAAATTAAGTAAAATTTGAATAAATTGCTGATATTAGAAATCTTCATAAAACCCAACTCTCTTTCTTTTTTTTTCTATAAACTCTATTTCATAAAATTTTTATTATTAACTTAAATATATGTGCCAACATTTATTTCGATTTCCACACTGTCTTCTTCTTCTGTAGTTGCCAACATTCTAAGGAGTTTTTGAGTATGTATTATGTCATAGTGGGCGCTCTATACATTTTGTTATGTACTGGGGCACGCATTGCTCATGAAATTTATTTAAACTAAACCTTTTTTTTTTAATATTTATTTATTGCTATTTACAACTGTACATTATAATACATTTAGTAAATCTGATCTAAGTTAAATTGGAGTGTTATAGGCTTGTAGAGAAACTACCCATTGGTAGCACTCTAATGACATTTTACATCAGCTGGTCTCGTGGCCATCTTCTTTTCAGACGCCTCGGAGGATTATCAGGAATGGAAGAGGATGCAAGATTAGAAACTAGGGGGTTTGAGTGGTTAGAGAGTTTATATTGGAAGGAGTGATATTTGGTTCGGGCTAGATCGGTTACTTAGAGAACATTAAGGTCTTTAAGTATGATTTTATTTGTGACAAAGTAATGAGCATTGAGGATTTTACGAAGGATTTTGGATTGAAAGGATTGAATACGAAAGGAATTCGAAGGTTTAGTGGAGCCCCAAAGCTCAACTCCATATGACCAGATTGGCCTTATTACAGTCATGTAGATCAGTCTTTTATAATGTGTCTAGTAATTGCTGTAATAGTCGAAATCGACGTGCAGCTTCCTGTCTTTTCAGCCTGGTGTGAGGATTTCAGGTTAATCGTTTGTCCAAATGTAGTCCAAGGTAGCGGATCTGTTCGACCGGGGGAAGAGTAACATCATTAAATGAAACTGTAGGGCAGTCAGTAGGTTTACGACGAAGGGTAAAGGTGATTTGTTGGGATTTGTCTTATGGAATTTATCTTAATCCTCCAATTACGACACCAATCTTCGAGGGCTGTAATATGGGATTGGAGAGGTTGGGATACAATTAGTGGGTTATTATTAACAGCGAGCACACATGTGTCATCGGAATAAGTGGTGAGGATAGTGTAGGATTGGTTGGAATGTCAGCTGTATAGACGGTGTAGAAGATGGGACCAAGGGTAAACTAAACCTAAACACTTAATACCTAAATACGTGTCCTGGCACTTCGTTTCTGAATTTTTATTGGCTGTTGGTTTATTGTCCAACACACCGAAGGGGACGCTGGTGTAAGGGTCCTGAACAGTAGAGCAGGGGTGGCCAACTTTTCGTTACATGAAATCTACTTTTTATCTTATAAGTCTGCCGCGATGGATTTGACATAGGCGTAATCTAAGGGGGAAGAAGGGGAGTGAAATGCACTATGTTTATACACTGTTTCAGTATCAGGTGCATTCCAGTGAGGTATGGGTAAGTAAGTAATATATATGTTCAATAATTTTTTTTAAATCACTCATTAAGTAAGATTTATAGGCTCATGAAAAAAATTAATTTTCAGGCCCAACTTTTCGTACATGCTTTACATAAAACATTCCATTTCTCGATACTTTTCATCAAGATAGATTTAAACTAACTTAAAATGTATTTTAATTTTTTTATCAACAGTAATGCATAAGTTTTACTATTTGTTCATAAATATGAAAAAGTTGTTATAAAGCTGCAGAGTATGGCTGCTAATTTGATATCAATATTTCACTTTCGCGTTTTTGTTTTTTTTTGGCCAGGAAAATGTATCATGAAAGAATAATATGGCTTACGTTTTGCTAATCTGTCAATAGCTCGCTGTGCACAAATCATACTGAAATGCAATTTTTTGGCAATTTAAATAACTACTGTTGTTTTTTACGGAGGTAGATAAGCCGTATCTACCTCCGTAAAAAACAACAGTAGTTATTTAAATTGCCAAAAAACTCACATCCATGGAAATTAAAAGAACATGGATAGTTAATAACTTTTGATCCATTTGAAATATATCTGAAACTGTTACTTGAAAGTTTTTCTTCTGCAATCGTGCAAAGTCCATGGAATTTCACCCCAGACATTGCAAAAGATATCGAGGATCGACCCAAATTGACCACGCGATCGGCTTGTTGGCCTCCCCGGTTGTAAAGAGTCAAAAAACTTCTTGCGCCTTCGTTGGATGAACTCAGGCACAGTGGGTAGTCCGAAGAGCCCGTGCCGTCTGCATCTTCTTCAGCGATATTGGCCGCACATCGCACAGCTACAGCAGAGTCAACTGGAAGCGTTGTAGATGACGGTGTGTCTCTTCTCTGAGATGGGTGAAGAGCGGAGCACCAGGAGTGCTGGTCTCAATATACTTTTGTAAATTAGGATTTTAATCTTTAGTGAGAGGACGGGTAATGATAAAAGGTGGTATAACTGGTTGGATCTGAGGCGGACTCATTTAGTTTATATGTAGCAATGGCCCGACAGTGTCATGTGGCGAGTACGGAGTTTGCCACTTGGAATAGTCTAGACTTAATATGTCTTACCTTTAAAAGATCACATAAAGCGAGTATTGGTCGATGTATGACACGTCATCTCTCTAGAAGATTATAACACAAAAAATTAATATAAGGGAATTATTATTAAAGAGTAGAACAGTTATTGAAAAAAAAAACTAAATGGATGGACAATAATTATTTCTGAAAAATTATCCGGAAAATTATCTCTGGGATTTTTTTTCTTCTATTATTTTGTGCTAACCAACATCCCTCATATTTTTATTGCTTGACTCTTTCTTCTCCAAGTATGTAGGAAACTGCAATCATTATGTTCTTCACATTCTATCTCTGATTAAGAAATAAGTAGGATAAGTGCACTATTTATTGGCAGGTCAGCCTTTGTTTTTAAATACCAAGATTTTGGAGCCAAAAACCATTTCAAAAATTGGCGTCAGTTGTAAACTGATGGTTTAGTCTCTCAATAACTGGTGCAAACACAGCTTTAATTATTAATCCCTAAAAAATAAAACTGGCTTTTTTTTTTTATTGGAAATACAGCCTAACAAGAAACTTGTTGCTGCTTCCATATTTCTGCAGCTCACTCAATTATATCAATAATGAAATTAATTATAGGACTAAATTAAAATAAAACAATTATTATTGTTATAATGGGGACTTGAGTTGAACACGATAGCAGAACTAATGCTGACGATGGAAATAATGACAGAAGCCAAGTCGCTACTGTTAAGGCGTGTCTCAAGGACCGGGCCTTAATGGCTTCTAGGCGCCGTATGGAATAAAAATATTCGCTCTGGTAATGGTCAGCCGTCCGGGGGTAGGCAAATAAACGAAACCTAAACGCTACCTCTTTGCAAGTATGTAATTATGCATGTAATTAAATGCTACCTCTTTGGAGGGTTGCAATTATGCATGTAATTAAAGGGAGCCAACGGCTAAAAAGTTAACAATAAGAAAACATTGAGCATTAAAAATAAAACCAAACCGAGATTGAGAGTGGAAGATGAGGTGGGGCCCATGGTCGTTGGAATTGCTTCTCCGAACCTCCTACAATTATCCTTGTACTCGTATTGTCATGGCTCTTATGAATTTTCATATAATTAGTTTTCAGATGCAATTAGTTTTAAAAGTAAATAAATTTTTTTAGAGAAATACAAGATATACCGCAGAAGTGAGTTACTTTGCTTCTTAGCGGATAACATTGCTCCGCTGACATAAATGGTTTCGTGTTACCTTTAAGTGTGCCGCACCAAGGGCAGTTAAAAACGCTAAAGGACTAGGAGAGAAGGGGAAAGAGAAAAAAGTACCTTCCGATTGCTGGTTACAAAGTTGAAAATTATCATAGGTTCTCTGGCATTTTTGTTTCTTATATTATTTTGTGCTAAGCAACATCCCTCATACTTTTATTGCTAGAATGTTTCTGCTCTAAGTATGTAGAAAACTGCAATTTTTAAGTTGTTTACATTATATCTCTGATTAAGAAAAAAGTAGGATAAGTGCACTATTTATTGGCAGGTCAACCTTTGTTTTTTTTAAATACCAAGCTTTAGCGCACTTGCTCAGCCTCCACTGGCTCATTACCAGTGATGCAGCGAGAGGGATGCGCTGGGATCTTTTGAGCTCTGCTCTACCCCTCACACGTGGGGGATAGAGTGGCCTCAGGATCCTCAGGTCGATTGTATAAATATTGTATATATTATTTTATCATTATGTTATTTTATTTATTTATTTTTCATACAGA
>NW_027114381.1:0-1914 GCF_000696795.3 Halyomorpha halys | reverse complement strand
GAGAAACTACTCAATGGTAGCACTCTAATAATATTTCTACTTTAGAAGGTCTCGAGGCCATCTTCATATGATTATAATATCAAATATCATTTTCGCTATCTAAGTATCAAAAAGCATATTAAAGAGATTCTAATATGTTAGAAATCTGAGACATTGAGATAGATCGATACACTATCGCACGATCTTAAATTAAACCCGTCATCAGATCTGAAGAAGATAATTACTCGATTTCCCTTTGTACTCATTAGTCATATAAGTTTTTCCCTGAAATTAAAAGTAAATTGTATTTGAATACGAAAATACTCGATGGTGAAATCTCCTGAAATTTTCAATAATATGTTATCCAACTTAAGAAGTGTTATACAACAAGATTACTCATAATTTTGGAGTTTGATGTACAAAAGTACTCATCGGTTTAAAGTGTGATTTTATAGATTACAAAAGCAAACATAATTATTGATGACGTCGGTACGATTACTGGTTTTACTTAGTCCCCACATACGTTTTACCCAAAATCGAAAAAAAGGTTTTCAAGTACTGCACAACTATGGTTGTTAGTAATCGGTATATTTTTACTCAAATATATTTTTGGGTCCATCGTTCATAGTTCTTAACCTATTAAAAAAGTAAAAATGGTAGATCTCTAGGTACCTCATGAACTTAATGTTAACTTAAGCTGTAGCAGCTGAAGCGTTATAAGACATGTGGGCAAAAAAACCTTTAATCACAAGTGAGGTCAGATTGCATATGACAACAAGGTTCGGTGAGATCAGAGGTTAAATATCGACAAAAGACCGGAATGCATGTAAAAAGTAAATTTAAATTTGCTTTAAAAAAATGTTAGTTTGTGTGTGGAGCATTATCGCAGGTATAATTCATTTCTCCTTTTTAACTCAAGGTGAAACCACCACATCAACATCATACTGCAGGGATATTGATATGATGCATCTAAAACTTGTCAAAAAAATACATTGGTTCATATAATACATCGGAAGGGACCAATACCAATATATTAAGTCGACATAACCAGACCTCATGTTTCACGATGAACAGTGAAGAAAAGGAGCTGTCTTACGAAGTCCTTCCATGCCCTCCTTATTCGTCAAACTTATCTCCAACAGATTTCGATCTGTTCGGAAATTTGAACAACTTCCCTAAAGCTAGAAATTTACTTATAAGAGAACCGGCATTTTGTATAAAACGACTGAATTTTTAGGTGTATTATCAATTGTTGCAAGGATATAAGATTATTATAATAGCGATTTTGGTCCACCAGGTTGATCTGATAATAAAAGAATATAGTATTAGAAATATTAAAATTATTATTGATTTTTTAAAACTTTATTACGGTAATAGCGGGAAATGCTTGTTATTTTTCTATTTCAAAACTACTTAATTCGCGCCTTCTGTCGAAAAAATTTAAAAATTAGAATTTAGAAAACTATTATCCTTCCCATTGTCCTTTAAGGAGGCGAAACGTGGCTTCTTGAACTAAGAGATGAACAGCGCCTTAAGGTTTTTGAAAATAAAGTATTATGTAAAATATTCGTACTGAAAAAGGATGAAAAAACAGAAGACTTTAGAAGACTACACAACACTGAATTAAGGGAGCTATATTCGGTAAATATAATTTAAGTTACAGCATTGCGGCGTATAAGGTTGTGGGACTTAGTAAAGAGCGAATCCCTAAAATGTTAATAAAAACTGAACCGACGGGATGACCGAAACGTAGATGGGAGGATTGCTTTAAAACTGATTTAGTAGAATTTGCTTTGGAGGGGCACCACTGGAAGGAGGTATGTAGAGTCCGATTGGTGGTATCGGCATCGGACCTTTGGGTACATTACACCATCGTTCTTAATATTACGGTAATAAGTCATAGCAATTCCATTAACGAATATATCTGAATTTTAC
>NW_027114380.1:4251-7161 GCF_000696795.3 Halyomorpha halys | reverse complement strand
TTAGTAATTTAATCTATTGAAAAAAAATACCGATAAGTTATCTATCTTACTTTTTAAATATTGCTCTATCTTAAAGTCTCTCCTTCCCGTTTTAAGCTAATATTTCAAAAGTGATATAGGACCGTCGCTCTCCGGGGGGGCGGGGAAGGATTGCCCTTTTTTAGTGTTATGATCTCCTCTTGTGAGATTGTGACATGTCGTTCATCGACCAACCTACTCGCTATAATTATCTGTTTGTAAAGTCAGATAAGTAAGGCTACCATGGAGGGCGGGAGTGGAGGGTTTGATGGCGTTTTTCAATTTCAGGCGCTTTTTAAATATTGCTCTATCTGAAAGTCTCTCCTTCCCGTTTTAAGCTAATATTTCAAAAGTGATATAGGTAAGTACATAAGTAATAATTTAGTAGCAAGTAATAATTTAGTAGTAAAAGTAAATAATTTAACGTAAATAGTTAAATAATTTTTTTTCATACCCTCCTGTAATAATATTCAATAACATCATTACAGGAGGGTATGAAATAAATAAATAAAAATTAGAACTGTATATGTACAATGTATTTCATTATATTATTATGTATTCTGTAACCATATAAAAAATAAAGAGGTTTGAAAAAAAAATGAAAATTAGAATTTAAATATTACAATAAATGAATTAGATTTAAAAAAAATATTAATGTATAAAAGAAAAAAAATGAGTAATGATGATCAGCAGAAATATGAAACAATGTTTCATGTACATATTTAAAGATTCCGAATGAATATTATAAACATCCAATAATATTTATATTATAGAATATTGAAAACATACTTCAGTATATCTTTTCTGTTTCTTACGCCGCTTTGACGTTAACTACATAATGTATTAAACGGATAGATTTTGAAGAAGTTAGAAGACAACGTTACTACATAAGAAACTAGAAACTTCTGAAAACAGACAAACCATTGCTGCAAATCATAACTAAGATGCACGTGTACATTTTGTGCATAACTGTATAGTAGATACTAAGCTCAGAGAATCCTTCAATCGAGTAAGTACTGGTGTGCTATCAACTACAACTATAATTGCATGGTGTTATTCTTCAATATTTAGTTATTAGGTCTATCAAGTTGTATTCAAACAAAAAGCTAGAGGGAAAGTATAAAATCATTCTCAAAATTGTTTTTGAGCACTCCAGTTTCCGCAATGAACGATAATAATGCCCTAAATGCTAGAATGACTGCGATCCAAATTTTAATTTAAAAAAATAAAAGCTATAATTAGAATGCGAATCCAAAATAAAAAATCTATTCTTTAGAAGTAGATATTAAACAATTTAAAGAAGAAATAATTTTTTTTTAATTATTTTTTTCCACCATATTCGGATACCTGAGAGAATTAATAAGATAAGAAAATGTGAGTTACAATTGGACGGAGGTAAACAAGTCTCCCCGTGGCAGTCTAATTTTGTAACAGCTCACCCTAAACAATCCAAGCGAGCTCTCGGACTTGAGTCTGCTCGACCAATACACCTCTCTTTCATTAGCTTTACGTTTCTATACTATTAACATCAGTTATTATCACTGGAAAGATTTTGGTGTAATATAAAATAAAGAAGAGAGAACAACTCAACAAAATATATATTAATAATAATTACAAATTTTCTACTGACAAAGCCTTATGTCTCTCAAACACCAGCAAATAACAAGCTAATAAAAATGTCCATCAATTAGAGACAGTTTGTTCACTAAGTATATCCTTATAGTATAAGTATATATCTACAGTACTTCAGTCTTGTTGGAATTATTAATAAAAGAAAAGCAGTATTTGTTCCGCGTTAATGCTATCCTGTCTTTTACTGCCCAAAACGTAGGCAAACTGATCCCTTATTTATTGGTTGATGAATGATACAAGACTTTATTTTATAAATCTTCTAATAATTCAATCCTTTAAATATTTATTTGAATTATTGATGTCAATGGGGCGTGTAAGAGGACTAGGGGCCAATCACACCCTGCCTTCTGTTTAGATTACAATGGTGGAGTTTGCCATTGAACTCCAGGGGCGTAGCTGACTTCCCACTCTTTGGCTTCACTTTTGCTTTGAAGAAGAGTAGGGTATGCTATCTTCCTAATAAAAAATAAATGATCCTGTGAGGACACATTGACGTTATGAGCCAGCTCAGTGAGCGAGCGTCGGCAGCTGTGATCCAATAAAAGCAGAAATAATAATAATAATTTAAGTTATAACCCAAAGCTGGGGAACATTGATAATAAGTGAATACACACCCACTCGTAATGTTGAAGTAATGCCTGGGAACCTTACCACATCTACTAAGTGGAAGGAATAAGATCAATTATATTGAACACATAATTGATATCCAATTAATCACATAGATACAGCAACCAACGTGCAGCAAGAAACTTGAAACATTCACGGAGAGAAAATGTGGTTCTAATCCGTCTTCGGACAGGCCATACTCGACTCACCCAGGATCATCTCTTGAAAATAGAAAATGCACCGATGTGTCGCTACTACGGAAACGATCTCACCGCTAGTAGTAGTAGGCACATTCTCTCTAAATGTATTGATTACTGAATCACACAGATTCTCTTCAGATTTACAAGTGATGTTGAGAGACGATCTCACAACAACAAAACTTTTTCATTTTTTAAAAACTATTAACATCTATATTGTTTAAATGTAATTCCAGAGTGTACGCATGGATGTGGATGAATAATTGATTATTTTAATTTACTAACTTTGTCAATTTGTAAATCCAGTGTTAATGGCCCTAGTAGTCGAAACTCTTAAAATTAAATAAATAGACAATGAAATTATCACATAAGAAACTATTACTTAAATAAAAAGCAACACACTGACAACCTTGGTTATTATTAGAAGTTAAAAGCATCTAAGAACTGACACAAAAAA
>NW_027114380.1:1139-3602 GCF_000696795.3 Halyomorpha halys | reverse complement strand
TTAGTAATTTAATCTATTGAAAAAAAATACCGATAAGTTATTTTTTACAAGACCACATAAGAAAATTTCAAAATTGTAGAGTAGTTTAATTGTTCAATTATTGGTAATAATACCATCAGTTGACATAATTTTGGGTGGGTTAGTAGGTATCCTATCGCACATAACAAGTTAAATAAAAAAATCTTCCGAAATAACCAGTTAAAAAAATAACTGGTTATGTTTATTGTCAGAGTTGACTCGAATCTGGTCAAATTGTTAAGTGGTAAAGTATTCTTGATGCGCCTACTAACAAATAACGATTATTTTCAGAATATTTCGTTCACAAATTTCTCATAAAACCTGCAGGTCAGTCAGACATTCTTAGATTGCATAAAAAAACTCAGATAAGTATCTGAAAAAGTTATTAAAAAACTTTTTAATAATCTGGTTGTATTAAATTATTCTAGTGTAGTGTTTTTGCTTAATCCAAAGACATTTATGACTATCTACTTGACCTATATATGGAGTTTAAAAAAATATAAAAAACAAACAAAACAATATTTAGGATGTGCATCACTTATTGATCTTTTTTTTAAATATTAATAATTTGGTGCCAAAAGCCATTTACAAATTTGCAACAGTTGTAAGTTGAGGGTTTAGCTTATAATACTTGGTACACTTATATTTGGGAAGAAAGATCGGAGATGAATAATTTTTAATTTATTCGAAAACTTTTTTCTATGTTATAGAATTTTTTTTTTTTAATTTACTTAGAGTAAGAATAGTTCTGAGTAAATTCTAGAACACAATCTCTTAGCCTATATACAGACATAAGAAAAACTGACGTTAATAATTTCAACTCCATACTCACTTTTGAAATACATTGATGGATGAGTCAGTGAATAAAAGTGGTTTCTATTCTTTTGCGAGTTAAGACAAAGATAAAACTGGTTTTCGAGTAAACATGCATAGAATTTTTACAAAATACGTATGAAACCAAGTCCAAAGCTTTGCTAATAATGGTCACTATATAATTTCAATTTTGTATTATAGAGAATTTCATGTTTTTTCGAGTGGTTGTTGTGTTTTCGGGGGTTCGGAATTTTTTTTTTATAAACTACTTATTTTTAAACTGACAATAAGGTTGGACTGAGATCAATAAGTCAGTGGGTGAGATGTTTCAGAAACCTACAACTCGTCTTTATTATGTAGATATAAACCCATCTTTATTAGCTTATAACTTTCTTAAAAATTGTGGGGATCACGGTAGTTCGTGCACTTTGATGTACCAGGACAATTTCACGTTGAATTGTATGCTGATATCATCCAGATCATTTTTCAATCATCAGATTAGATCAGTTTGCACGCAACAATACAATAATAAAGGAGAAATCCCTGGAGAAAACAAAGAAAGTGAAGAGGCTCGAAAAGAGAAATGAGTCTACCTTTATTTATAGCCTCAGGCCTCACCACTACTGGATTAATAGTAATGGGCCTAGAACGAACTGTAGCAAAAAGGATGAGGGAATAATTAATTATGTGAATATATGTGTTAGGGCTAAAATGAAATATTGATGGAGAAGAAATAAATTATTGGAACCGTATCTGAGGAAATAAATATTTCAGACAAATTTTAAATATAAACTATTAAATACAAATCAAATTTAATTAAGACTAAAATTATTTCTTTTGTGAGCATACACTACTTCTTTAATGATGGCAATAATTTGAAATTATATTTACATATAAAATAATAATAATTTATACACAAGTAAAATATTTCAAAATCAAAATATTACTCACCCATAGGTAGGAGGCACATCGATAGAGGATGAGAGCCTTCTACGATCGCCGGCCATATCTGCCAGCCTTGAGTAGTCTGTGTCTTGGTCCTGTAGCCGAGCCGACTTGCGGCATTCGGTCAGCCTCACGTCTTCCAATCTTTTCCGAACCTCAATTCCAGCCTGAACGCACAAAATTAAAAATCATTTCATGTCCATCATTTCAAAATTATATAAGTAATTCAATAAATATATATTACATAGATATAAACTATATAAATCTCACATTTTAATAATAACCCATTCAGAGCCAACTGACAGTGTAATATAGATGAGGGAAAGATGGTTGGATGGTAGGGATAGTGAGTGAAGAACACTGATAAGTAAAAACTTATTTATTAGTGCCAACGTTTCGGGCAAAATTGTAAGCCTTCGTCAGGATTTTTACAAAATACAAGAGTTTTTTTTTTAATATTTATTTATTGATATTTACAACTGTACATTATAATACATTTTGTAAATCTAATCTAAGTTAAATTGGAGTGATACAGGTGTGTAGGGAAACTACCCATTGGTAGCACTCTACTGACATTTTACATTAGCTGGTCTCGTGGCCATCTTCTTTTCAGGCACCGCGGAGGTTTGTCAGGAATGGAAGAGGATGAAAGATTAGAAACTAGGGGGTTTGAGTGGTTAGAGAGTT
>NW_027114380.1:0-1089 GCF_000696795.3 Halyomorpha halys | reverse complement strand
CCATCTTCTTTTCAGGCACCGCGGAGGTTTGTCAGGAATGGAAGAGGATGAAAGATTAGAAACTAGGGGGTTTGAGTGGTTAGAGAGTTTATAATGGAAGGAGTGATGAAGATCAGTCTTTTGTAATGTGTTGGAAGTTTAGACCGTTTGTCTAGTAAGTGCTGTAATAGTCGAAATCGACGTGCAGTTACCTGTCTTTTCAGGCTTGTGTGAGGATTCTAGTTTAATTGTTTGTTCAAATGTAGTCCAAGGTAGCGGATCTGTTCGACTGGGGTAAGAGTAACATCATTAAATGAAACTGTAGGGCAGTCAGTAGGTTTATGACGAAGGGTAAAAGTGATTTGATGGGTTTGTTGGAATTTATCTTAATCCTCCAATTACGACACCATTCTTCAAGGGCTGTGATATGAGATTGGAGATTTTGGGATACAATTAATGGGTTATTATTAACGGCGAGCACACATGTGTCATCGGCATACGTGGTGAGGATAGTGTTAGGATTGGTTGGAATGTCGGCTGTATAGACGGTGTAGAGGATGGGACCGAGGATACTACCTTGAGTAACACCAGCGGACTGAGAATAGAGCGATGAATAGGAACCATTGTAGTTTACTTGAAAAAATCTATCAATGAGAAAGGAACGAATAAAATCATATACAATAATCAAAATAGAATAAAAAAAAATCACAGCTTTTATATGAAATTATCCGGCCATTATTTTCTTATTCGGCATCGCAGGTTAAACCATGATGGTCTTCGTATCTAACATTACTATTTCATGTAATTTAATTTTTTTTTTTAAGGCTCGAATTAATGATTCCGAAAAACTCTTTATTGTTATATTGAAGAAATTATTTAAATAATCAACCAGTGTGTAATGAGTTGCAACAAATTCCCAGTTGTTCTGCGATGAAATCAGATTATTTATAACGTTTAATAAATTTACTTCAGTTTATCATTATCTTGCAATGTGAATAGAAAAGACACTATCACTACACAACGATATATCGTTGTTGGCTCTTTTGCTAAAACCTATGAACAACGATGTATCGTGTTAAACTGTCAATTAGTATCAATGAGATTATTAAA
>NW_027114379.1:0-1439 GCF_000696795.3 Halyomorpha halys | reverse complement strand
AAAAAAAATTCTATATACGTTTTTAGTGTTGTCTCAAACTACAAAATACAATTTTTCTAAGAAATGAAAAATTGGAAATTTTTTAACTTGATTTATTTAGAGAATTTTTTTTCTTCCAGAGACTATTGTTCATATAATCGTTCATAACTCTTTTGCATTTTATCAATGTTACTAGAACCGTTTCAGAAAGCTGAATGTCTGTATTATATGTATATTGGTTCAATTAATGTTACCAAATCATGATATTAAAGTAAAAGTATATGTTGAATTTAACTAAATACAATAATATAAATCAAACTATAATTGTGTTTATTGAATTTATGTACATCCTCAAACATAGCAATAGCGAAGCATTGCGGGGTCAGCTAGTTATATACAAAATATTAGGAGAGAAATGCTTTATTTGACAACAGCAAACGATGCTGCCTAAATACAATGGGTTGCCATAAATACACAGCATACTAATCAGTCCTTAGGATAAAATATACAAACTAACATAACTCATCAACAAAGTTATTCCGTTTTTTTTTTCTGTTTTTTTTGTTCCTTTGTCAATTCTTTTTTCCTTTCTTCTTGTTTTCTTTCTAACTGTTTGATATTTTAGTGTTTATTTTTCATACTGATAGTTTGATTATGTTCATCTTCTTATAATCGAGCTTGCTAGCTTGTTTCCACATTCTAGCCCTACTTATCACACGTCCATCGTTGTCGGTTGAACAACTGCCTAATTATAGTGTAACATTACAAAACAAACATTTTAATCAACGATTGTAGACAATTGACGTGCCCCACGGTTTTATTTTAGTATAGTCTATGCATATGTTTATAATTCCCACGACTGTATCTATTTTATTATTTTTTGGTTTTTAGTACATTTATCTTAAACATTGCAATGTATGTTTAACATAAAACCGTTTAACTTAAAAAGTTTTTTTACCTATTTTTATTATAGCTAATGATGAGAAATATGAGAAGTTAGTCGTGGATAATATATAAAAAAGGAAAATGGTTGGGGGTGCGGTCAGAGAATAACACAAAGAGTTTAAAAAAATTATTTATTAGGGCCAAAGTTTCGACCAGAATTTCTAGCCTTCATCAGGGCTAAGAATAAATTACAAGATAACAACCAGTGAATAAAGTATACATAGAAAGATTAAAGTAAATAATTCTACAGAATAAATATAGATAAAAATAAAATAATGAAAGATGTGGGAAATAAAACCTATATATAGGTAATTAAATATGTGAGTAAAATAACATAATTAATGAAATAAAAATATAAAGTTATATAATGCAAAGAAACATGAAAAATATTAAAGTTATAGAAAGAAAATATATGTAACCAATGTAATATATAAGTAAAAAAAATAAATAAGAAGAAGTTTTATCTATATTCATTCTGTAGAATTATTTACTTTAATCTGTCTATATAGCCTTTA
>NW_027114378.1:13776-14142 GCF_000696795.3 Halyomorpha halys | reverse complement strand
GTAAATATGAAAGAATAATAACTTATATAATTACAGGAACTTAACTGTGTAATTTATGTAAGTGATGCCTGCAGTTACTTTATTTTGTATTTACTTACATATTTTATCATATTTTTTACATATTTTCATTTTATCTCATAGCTTTTCATTTTTTTCTTCCTCACTTGTCGCATGATTACGATCTTATTTTTCATTAATTACATATATCTATTACTATGATATTTTTTTTTCTCCTTCTCATCACTTTATAATTATATATTTTAAATTTTATTCTACTTGTGCCTACTTAGCCCTGAAGAAGGTTCAAATTCAGGCCGAAATGTTGACACGATAATATAAGTACCTCTTATTAGTGTTGTTCACATC
>NW_027114378.1:7332-7762 GCF_000696795.3 Halyomorpha halys | reverse complement strand
GTTGCAGATTTGACCCAAAACAGATATGCGTCTTTTCATTCCAAACTCCTTATCCTTCCTAACTCATTAGTTCTTAATCTTTCATCCTTAACAATCCCTGATAATCCTCCGAGGCGTCTGAAAAAACGGATATAAAATACAACTCCTACTCTCTCCCATAGCCTTCGATAAAGTGTATTATTTTTGGCAACAGCACAACAAAAATTGTTAATATTTACTAATGTTTATATTATTTAAATTAAGACTAAAAGATTTAATAATTTATTAAATGAAGAATTATTAAAAATGCTGAATAATTGAATCAATATTGGAGATTCCAGAAGAGAAGTATAATCATTATTGTTGTATTTTTTTTTTTAATTGTTTTATTATTCGCTAATTCGAAAAAGCGAAAGTAACTCGGTGAACGTTCTCTTCACCCTCAACATCT
>NW_027114378.1:3560-4044 GCF_000696795.3 Halyomorpha halys | reverse complement strand
CCAAATATTTCTGGATGCTTCGAAAAAGCTTTTGGTTTACGAAAAATGAGCAAAAATCTTTTATTTTTTTAAGGTATTTACAATACAAATATGAATTTTTCATATAATATTTTACCGAATAACTAGAAATTAATTTGTTTTAGCAAATATCATGAAAATTAATACTCCTACGAAGTTAAACGTTATGCGCTACTTCATAGTACATTGAGTGCTAGAAGATACCCGTTAGTCTAATAGTCTAAAAAATGCCAAATGCTGTCAATATTTATTAATGGTTTTTGACAAAGTGCCAACGAACTGTGCGGAAAGTCGAACAATGGTAAAGAATGAATTGTCCCTGTTAGTACAAGATTCCAAAAGTCAGTTATTTCACTTTAATGAAAACTATGTATAATTACTAATCAAAACAGATGAGTCTGCCAAGTATAGATAGGGAAATGCAAAATGGCTGAGGTTTCAAAACGTTAAAGTAATTATTTTTTCT
>NW_027114378.1:0-335 GCF_000696795.3 Halyomorpha halys | reverse complement strand
GCACATTCACTTTTGATTAGCTGGTAGAATATAGTGGACTTTATATAAAGAAAATAAAACATGGTTAACTGAAAGAAAATCTATTGTCTAAGTTACAGGTGGTATAGGGGGTGATCGAAATAAAATATTTATTTATAAGAAGATGGTCAGGGTTGCGGTCAAAGGTGAAACAAAAATTCCTTTGAAAAAATCCTTTGAGCAGCCCTGCAAAGTGGGGCGAAACGTCGGAAAATAAATAGATGTAAACAATTTTCATTTCACTTTTGACCGCAACCCTGACCATCTTCTTATATATCAATTTTTACGGTCAACTATATATACATATATAAAACATT
>NW_027114377.1:7649-8270 GCF_000696795.3 Halyomorpha halys | reverse complement strand
AAAATGGGTCATCGAATATTGAGTTTAACTAATGAAGAACGCATTTTGAAGTTCTAAACTTGATATTTATAAATGCTCGTAACATAAAATAACGATAAGATAATTGACAATGATATATTGGAAAATAAATAAATTAAAAAAAAAATTAACAGTCTTGTTTTATTATTAAAAATATGAGGTAATTTGATTGTTGAGGAGATGGAGAAATAATTTATGTTTGAATGAGGTTAATGAAGGGATTTTGCGAATGGGTGTTAATAGAGAATTCCAGAACGAGATAACACGGATAATAAAGGATTTTTTTAAGTAAACCTTTTATCAGAAGGGATATACAAGTTTGTCGTTTAGGATCTCGTAGTTAGGCATCACAAACTCAGCAGTCACACATAACACCCATTGAAGAAAGTTGTCACTAGTGGAGAATCAAAATAAATCTTATTAAATCCCACTGGACAACCTCAACCTCTACTCTCCTTCCCTGCAGTGTCTTTTTTAATATAACACTGACGCATGTTGAACAGATTCGCTACTTAGGACTCCATCTTGATAAGAGACTTACTTGTAATCCCCATACTAGACTTGAAACAACAAGAAACTGCTCGTAGATTGCGATTACTACCA
>NW_027114377.1:5341-5999 GCF_000696795.3 Halyomorpha halys | reverse complement strand
TCCACTCCAATGAAGATGAAATTCCAGAAGAAAGAAACTATAAATAAAGCTTTGTCCAGCATGAAAAGGTATTATCATCTCCTCTCTATGTAAAACGCACTTTCACTGTATTCAAAACCCAAGGTTGTAAAATAAGATGCATTTTTTTTTCTTCGCAGGAGGGCTATGTCATTTATCTTTTAGTCTGCCATAAGAAATAAATTTGAAATTATTTCAACGATGAAAGTATGACAAATATAGAAACTATCAAAATCAATTCTGCGAAGAATACAATATTATTATGTAGAAAGTAAAATGTACTATGTCTGTCATTTTATAAAATAATTATAATAAGAAATCAGTTCTGTAGCTACAATAATGATATAAATTGGACAATGACAGCATTGTGGGGGCGAGGAAATCGGCCCACTCAGAGCGGCACTTTTAGGGGTGGCAAAATTTCAATAAACATTATTAATATCTTGTAAAAATTAGAACCATTTCATTTTATGAATTTCTTGGACAATACACAATAACAAAAATCTTTAGAATTACTGTATATTTTAGTCTTTCATGGGGTCATCAAAATGGGTCATCGAATATTGAGTTTAACTAATGAAGAACGCATTTTGAAGTTCTAAACTTGATATTTATAAATGCTCGTAACATAAAATAACGA
>NW_027114377.1:4714-5291 GCF_000696795.3 Halyomorpha halys | reverse complement strand
AAAATAATATCTTAATACAATCATTCCTAATTACATTGAGCCTGGGGAACTCCAAACCGAGTTCTTCCTTCCCCTTGTAGGTGAAAGAGCAGGAATCCGGAAGATTCCGGCGCTTCTCTTTCAACCGCGTCACTGGTATTAAAGTGCAGAAAATATACAGTTATAAAACCAATATACCTCCAATTGTTCATTTGTTGTTTCTTAAAAAAAAAAAAACTTAATTTAATTGATAGATATTACAATCTGCCACACAAATGTGGGCAATAGGTAATAGTGATGAATGATCGCATTCACACTAAAATAAAAGAAAATAAGAATGAAAATAAATAAATAAATGAAAGAAATAAAAAAAAGTATATAAAAATAACCCCACGTGTAGGGCGTAGAGCAGAGCTCAAAAGATCCCAGCGCATTCCTCTTGCTGCATCACTGGTAGTGAGTCAGTAGAGGCTGAACAAGCCGCAAACAACTTGAGTGGAGAGTCTGACCATTGCCAGAACTCCAATTGTCCATTTTTATTTTACAATAAGTCTCTTGGCCACTGCCGTTTCAACCTTCTAGATGGGCTGTAAGGATG
>NW_027114377.1:0-889 GCF_000696795.3 Halyomorpha halys | reverse complement strand
AAAAAAAAAAAAAAAAAAAAAAAAAAAAGAAGTGATAAAAAATAAAGAAAGTAGCGAAAACCGGGATTATTTTATGTTATATTTATTTATGATAAATAAATGTAAAGCCCAGTTTTAGTCAACATTGTAGAGATTATTTTTATTCATTAATTTTGTAGTAATACATTCTGACATATTTTTATAAAATGGTAATATGGATGATAGAACTCATTCACACTATATTTACAAATACATAAATTGAATTATAACAAAATAAGAAGTAGAAGAGAAGGAAAAAAATAAATAAACTTTAAGTAAAATAATATCTTAATACAATCATTCCTAATTACATTGAGCCTGGGGAACTCCAAACCGAGTTCTTCCTTCCCCTTGTAGGTGAAAGAGCAGGAAACCAACATACCTCCAATCGTTCATTTGTTGTTGTTAAAAAAAAAATTATTTAATTGATAGATATTTCAATCTGCCACACAAATGTGGGCAATAAGTATACTGTAGTTATGTGATCATACTAAAATAAAAGAAAATAAGAATAAAAAAAATAAATAAATGAAAGAAATAAAAAATAAAAGTATATAAAAATAACCCCACGTGTGGGGGGTAGAGCAGAGCTCAAAAGTTCCCAGCGCATCCCTCTCGCAGCATCACTGGTAGTGAGCCAGTAGAGGCTGAACAAGCCGCAAACAACTTGAGTGGAGAGTCTGACCATTGCCAGAACTCCAACTGTCCATTTTTATTTTACAATAATTCTCTTGGCCACTGCCGTTTCAAGCTTCTAGATGGGCTGTAAGGATGGATGGAACTAGATAAGGTTTGAACCAAAGGATTAGGATGGTTGGAAAGGTTTATATGGAATTTTGAGAATTTGGTTGGTATGAGGTCATAGACAAAA
>NW_027114376.1:5038-5404 GCF_000696795.3 Halyomorpha halys | reverse complement strand
ATTGTGAGGAAGGAGGAGGCTAAATCCGTATTTTGAATATTTGGCGTATATGTCCCGAAACGACACGACGCAAAGAATAAGGTTTAATTTCCAAAATTAAACCATTTGAAAAATTATTTATAATTGCTTTAATTATAGATAAGTGTAATTAATTATAGATAGTTAATTATAGATAAGTGTAATTACCTTCTGCCACAAACTTGGAAATGAGTAGTAGTGCTAATTGAACACATTAACAACAAAAATAAAATCTCTATTCGATATAAACAGAAAACTAAATAAAAGAAATGAACATAATAATGCCCAGACAATGTTCCTGTAAAGATAATCAAACTTTGTCTCCCTGCCATTCTTCCTGCCTTCCTG
>NW_027114376.1:1517-3178 GCF_000696795.3 Halyomorpha halys | reverse complement strand
GAGACTTTATTTGGACTAAGGGGACCTCGAGACGTATATTCCTCAAATTTAAACTTCAATCTAACGCGATACTTTCGACTAATATATATTTCATATATAACCCAATGAGAGTAAAAATTGTAGGACCTGAAATCCAACATGTAAAATATAACGAATTTTATGTAAAATGGAAGGAAAAATATTTGGAAGGATATGTTTGAAGAAATATAAGCCACAGTAAATAAATTCAATAGAATACATTTTTATTTTGTTCAAGTCCTTTCTTGATTATTGAAACGTATGAGTATTCCACCGTGTCTCATTTTGTAACCTCACCGTCCGTTTTGCAAACTACGAGCTGCAACCTAAGACGTTGTTACCTTTAACAGAAGCGAGAGTACAAGATTGATTTTACGGGACCACCACGAAACATTGGCTTACCCAGGAGTGAATCGAACTACCATCAACTCTTCACAATGCAATTCCATATACTTATTAGGAAAGACCAGTATAGAGTTTCTCTAACATAGAGATAATAGAGACCAATTAGGTGGCGGCATAAAATATGTATAAAAATAACAATAAAATAAGGTTTAGTAAAACAGAAAGACATCCCTGATTAAATATAGACTAACTTGCAAGGCACGTGCCTTAATTAGTGTTCCTAGTAAACTACCTTCCTTCACAGCAAAATTAACACAATTACTTTCTGAAGTTTTCAATACAACTAAGCCGCTACTAGAATCTTCTTTCACAACAAGGACATGCCGATATTAACTTAGGAAAGTTAAATTCAGCAGTGCACTAATTTTGGATCAGAATTCTAAAGACTTTCATGTTTAAGGAAGATCTGTTTCTTTGAAAGACACCAAAAGAAAAAAAAATTAAAAGCTATGAAAATAGAACATTGGGAAAGGTTTCACTCAGTTTCAGCTGAAACAAAGCGCATCCTTTACTTTTATATTACTTCCGGTTCTAATACAAAAAAAAAATACTTAATCTAGATAGTTATCTTATAACAATTAAGTACACCAATTGCCTTTTAAATAATGTATTGCTGAGCTCTGTTAAAAAACAACAACAACATAATAGTAACATTTTAATATCCTTGAAATCAAGAATATAACTTATTTACCTTGAAAAAAAAACTATTTCCCTTATTAATAATTACAAATTCCAAAATCGGCTATATTTTTCCAATTAATTGATTATTCCCTACTCTCACAGTATAATTACTAACCCAGAGGGTCCACCATCCAATTGAATAGCAGGTCATTAAATTAATGATTCCCAGCCTAAAAGGGTTGAACACTAAATGAACACGTGATAGAATAAATACTCAAAAGCAACAAGTGTTACTAAACGGAGCGGATTATTCTCTAATTCGCATCGTTATGGCGGGTTTAACCGTACGATTAATTAAACAAGTCAAGGTAATAGGTCTAATCGCACGATACCTCAAAGCAATTAAATTTACATAACTTTATTATGAAATGCAGAGAATTAAAAGGTGTAGGTGGTTCGACATTTGTTAAAGGAGACCGAGCTAATTGACATAAATTACTTCCACAGTTTGAGGTATTGATACCTGCTTAGTTATGTAATAATATTGAAAATAGATAACATGCTAGAAGAAATAACATGAATTAAGCTGATGGACTAAAATGTTAATAAAAAAACAA
>NW_027114376.1:0-317 GCF_000696795.3 Halyomorpha halys | reverse complement strand
AAATTTTATATCTGTAAATAAAAAAACAATAAAAAAAAAAAAAAAAAACCGCCGGCGAGATGATAGTAAAACTAACAAATGTCCCAGTCACTAAAAGTGTGATAACTATGTCTTACCACATTCTGTAGCAACAAATAACAGCAATGAATGGATACATTTAAAATAACTACCACAACCTGACAAATGTGTTTGTTGTATTTAATCATCACTAATTATAATACATTCACCAACCTGAACTGTTAGCTAGGTCAGGTTTGTTTTAAAAGTAATTTTTAATCTATCAGCATAATCCAAGTAATTTCTTATAAAATGTTTTT
>NW_027114375.1:2944-3924 GCF_000696795.3 Halyomorpha halys | reverse complement strand
AAACAAAAAAATTGAACCTCGTTTTCTTAAAATTTACTGTTTTTAACATAACTTCATCTACTAACCCCTTCAATTACATTAAAGAGGCTTTAACTTATTTTTTACAGCTATATTCATAATTTACTTCAAAATACCCTCTTTTTAATGTTATTATATTTTTATGATTATTACTTTTATTTTAATTTATTAATTTTTTTTTCTTGAGGATAGAATGCTATTTTAAATTTTAATTAAATATAATTGTGGACAACCATGTTGGATTTTTATGTATGTATTGTTGCAATATTTAAAATGTTTATTATTTATTTTATTGTTAATTATTGTTCTATACTATGTTTGATGAAGAAATCATAAACAGTCATGTTTGGGGTTAGAGAGAAAATTCAATATAATTGAAAATAATGAAAAATATACATATAAAGAGATTAAAAATATGTAAGGAGAAAATATCTAACACAATAAAAAAAATCTAACACAAAAAAACAAATATCAATATCATATAATTCAAATGTTTATATATAGGTTACTAAAATGTTGTTTTTTAATAATCTTAAGTATTGTGCGAAATTTCGAATTCTAGTTGCAACGAAAATCCACTGAGGTCCCCGAGTGCAAATAACAGTCTTGCAAAATGATCTGCCTATGTGTAAAGACCCTAGCTCAAAAATAAAAGTCGTAATAAACTTAAATTACATATTTAAGACCTTATATGCCTGGGATATGTGATCGCAACTGTTTGAGGAAGATGCCCCCCTCACATTTGAATTGAAACTCAAGATGCTGCCATCCAGAGGCAGCTATATGAAGCAGTAAGCTTTGGTAGCCATCTTGTCCCCAAAAACAGAAGATTGAACTGTCTCAAGAACCAGATCATAATATTATGTAGGTAAGAAGATATATTATACATATCTTCTTATCTACATAATATTATATTTCATCTTTCACTGTTTTCAATCTACTACCATCTAATTCCGTGGTTA
>NW_027114375.1:0-526 GCF_000696795.3 Halyomorpha halys | reverse complement strand
CAGCCTCCACTGGCATATTACCAATGACGTAGTGAGAGAGCTGAGTACTGCTCTACTCCTTGTGCGTGGGGATAGAGTGGTTTCAGAGTGTAAATGTAAAATAGTATAGGAATCTAAGCAGCCCAATTTAAAGTCATGTTAAATGTTAAGAGCATAAGAGCTCCTAGCGGATTTTCTGAGCAACTTGTTTTACAACCTTTCCTTCCAAAACTTCATGTTATTGTTTACTTCTAAGTTTTGATTAAAATAATTTATTACAACATGCCTAAATTGAAGGAAAAGTGGAAGTTGTGTAAAAGTTTGGTCACTGAATGTCTTGTTTATCTTCTAACTTGTGAAGAATTGAATCAAGATGAACTAATTCACAACTGTCATTGCATTATTATTGTTGTCATCCATTGCTTTATTAGTTTTTAAAACATCCTAAACAATAATTATATTATTTCAAAATTTTTTGAGACAAGGTAAATTTTTATTAATTAAAATCAATATTATATCCAATATCAGTCTCAACACTTTATTTATA
>NW_027114374.1:121700-124580 GCF_000696795.3 Halyomorpha halys | reverse complement strand
CCAAAAAACATCGATGTTTTAAAATATTGGGATCTAGTATTTGAAAACTTTTTTAATTTGGTTCAATGGAGTTAAATATCAAAAAGTCAATAAGAACAATTTACAAAATAATATTTCATTTTCTAATCAAATATACAACACAAGATCAATCACATGTTTACACTAATTTATTTATTTATATAATACCAGATCAGCTTGGTGCGCCTTACTAGCTTGATACAACTGTTACATCTAATTTGTTTTACAATTGATTATGAAGTGGATAATTATTTGAAGCTGTCCTTGGAACAGACCTAGTATTTGAAAACTTTTTGAATAGGGTTCAATGGAGTTAAATATCAAATTTTATTTGACGTTTTAAAATATCGTTGCATACAATGCATTACCCAAAAAACATCGATGTTATAAAATATCGTTGCTTACAATACATTCTCCAAAAAACATCGATGTTTTAAAACATTGTTGTTTACAATACATTGTTGTTTTTTGAACATCTATTTCAGAAACGTAAGGACTGTTCCGACCAGACATCTAATTTCTTTTACAATTTATTATGAAGTGGATAATTATATGATTAGAAAATGAAATATTATTTTGTAAATTGTTCTTATTGATTATTGATATTTAGCTCCATTGGCCCAAATTAAAAAAAATTTCAAATACTAGATCCCTTACAACGACCCCTTCAAATAATTATCCACTTCAAAATCAAGCAACGATATTTTAATATTGGACATAGATATTTTAAACATCGATGTTTTTTTTTTAGTTACATTCTTTGTTCCAACAACCATTTCTGAGTGCTCCGAACAGACCTAATGTTTCTGAAATAGATGTTCAAAAAAATAACAATGTATTTTTGGCAATGTATTGTTAACAACAATATTTTAAAACATCGATGTTTTTTGGAAAATGTATTGTAAGCAACGATATTTTAAAACATCGATGTTTTTTGGGTAATGCGATGTATGCAACGATATTTTAGAACATCCATGTTTTTGGTACTCCAATGCATTACTATGCATTGTAAGCAACGATTTTTAAAAACATCGATGTTGGATTCTTATTTTCAAAAACCACTTCTGACAGGCCGTAGAATTTGTGATCGTTGGAACAGACCTCATGTTTCTGAAATAGTTGTTCAAAAACATCGATGTTTTTGTAGTCGATGTCGGATTCTTATTTTTAAAAACCACTTCTAACAGGCCGTAGAATGCGTTATCGTTGGAACAGACCTCATGTTTCTGAAATAGTTGTTCAAAAACATCGATGTATTTTGGGTAATGTATTGTAAGCAACCTGACAGGCCGTAGAATGCGTGATCGTTGGAACAGACCTCATGTTTCTGAAATAGTTGTTCAAAAACATCGATGTATTTTAGGCAACGATATTTTAAAAACATTGATGTTTTTTGTAGTCGATGTCGGATTCTTACTTTCAAAAACCACTTCTGACAGGTCGAAGAATGCGTAATCATCGGAACAGACCTTATGCTTCTGAAATAGTTGTTTAAAAATTAGTATTGAACTGTATCAGTTGAAATGTTTTTTTTATCGATGTCGCATATCTACTTGAAAGAGTATAAAAAAAAAAGTAATCATAATTTTAGAGTTACAAACGAATCCCCTATCATGAATTAATAAAAAACAAAAACAAAAAAGCGAGTGGGGATTTGATAAAAAAAAACACTCAGTCTAGGAGAAAAAATAAGAAAATAATAGTAATAAAACTAGTTACCTATACAAAAATAAAATTATTATTATAAAAAATACAAAGAGTTGGGCTCCCCTGATGACAGACGTTGCTTATCGGATGACATTGACCTTGACCGTCACAGCCAGCTGGCACTCCAGTGGGGAGGGAGGCAACAAGTTTAAACCCTCTGACTAATAAGGCGAGTCGGACCCCGGCCTCAAAATCCATGCCTGATTTACACAAAACTCGACAGATCACTTCCTTGCCTCACTATCTTCCCTTATGCCTATTTTCAATCGAATCAGACCAGAAAAACCAACTCACACACGAGGATAACGTGGAGCTGATATGTGCCTGTCAATGGCCAGAGTCGAACTAACAAGAAATCTATATCCTGGAACTCGAAATTAAAACATTTTCAGACAGTGGTTAGACCCAAAATACTCTATGCATCAGCAAGACTTAAACAAAATGAAATTGGGGATCTGGAAAAATTGGAAAGAATTGAAAGGAGAATTCTGAGGAAGATTATGAGGCCTAATACCAACAGTGATTTTGAATTTAAAATAAGACCCAATGAAGAACTATATCTAAAAATTGAAAAGGTGACAGATGTTATGAAGAAACATAGACTACAGTTTACGGATATATTTATAGAATGGACAAGGACAGACTAACAAAGCAGCTCTTTGACCTATTAAGAAAGTACAAGTCCAAACCCACTTGGTTTCGAGAAGTGAAAAATGACATCAAGAACATCGGGATGAACACAGAAATAATAACTGACAGAACACAATTTCGAAAAACTATACAAGAGACAGGTTTTCAGGAAAGGATAAAATCAACACGTGAAAGAAAATGGACTCAGGAGGTGAAGGAGCGGCGTTCCTCCTCTCAAAGGATGAAGGTGTGGACTCGAAGGAAGCATGATCAAAGTTGATTTATCGTTTCCTCTAAAAGGGTTAGTTGAAAAAAAAACCCATAACTATTGTTCTAAATTGAATACATTTCACAGGTTAGGAAAACAAAATAATAAAATTAAGGGAGGCTTTCTATTAATTATTTGTATTTATTTTAGTTCAACATATTTCCGTAATGGTCCAAAAATAATTCAAGAACATTTTTATAAGAAATTAATGATACATGTATTTAACTTAAACAAAAACACTAAAGATGAATGTGTGT